>NW_020922834.1:0-2220 GCF_003984885.1 Neopelma chrysocephalum
GTCACCAACATTTTCAACATGTTTAACCAAACCCATGTGATCCAGGGGGATCAAACTATGCCCAGCTGGCCCAGTAGTTCTTGCAATAGTGGCTGCCATTTCTGCTGCCACAGCAGCTTTCTGAGCCTTCTGCCTTTGCTGTTCTTCTTGTTGTCTGTGAAACTTCATATGAGCACTGCGGCTTTTGATTTTGAAAAATACCCTAAATTTTAAAAGAAAAAAAGAAATCAGATAAAAATGCATTGCTTTTGATGAAGTGAGCCAAAAAAGACTCAACAACCTATCAGTACATTTGCTTCCTTGTCCTGAAATAGAAGTCAGTGAAGTCTGCAATGCCATGGTGCAAATTTCAGGGACAGACTACCAGATTTATACATCCTGATGGTATCAAAATGGCCTGCTCTGACTCTGCCAGAGGTAGTTTGTAACTCCCACGCTTACTTCAGTATCCATGCACAGCCTAATCCTCCCTGTATTGGTTTTACAACAATCTTGCACAGCATGGAAAAAGTGAAGGAGCACCACGTTAGGATGGACAATGCACAGCAACACAGAGAAAGCTGCGCACTGTCACATCCAAGTCTGTGATGAAGCAGAAAGCTGGACTGTCAGATATACAAATTCTAGCAGATAAATGGATTCGGGAAAATAGGAGTAAATACTGCAGGGGTATCACATCCAAAATGTCATGCAAACCCATCTCTGATAGTTTTGGTAAGAGGACTTTATCATCTAGGGGGAGAACTTCTTTTGAGACCATCAGAGTGAAATAAAGGGTTTGTTCGCAGCACTACTGATCTGGAATCTAAACAGGCAAATGCGATGCAATACTGCAGACACTCATGTACACTTACTTGCCACACTCCTTGCAAGGAAAAATTGTTGTTGGGTCGGTCTCACCGCTTGTTGTGCTGTGGGCAGGTGAACTCTTGATGGAGCAGTATCCGCTCTGCGTACCAGATTTCTGCTTAGTGCCTGGAATGGTGCATTGTGTTTTCATCACCTGATTCGTACCTCCATGAATGCGAGCATGGCCATTTAGGGCTTGTCGGGAACTGAACACCTGACGGGGGGGTTGTTGGGTGGAGGGAAGAAAAAAAAACCAGCAAAAAAATAAACCCCAAGAAATCACAAGACAATACTGGAACAGGAACTGCAGAAAGTAGGATGCTGAATGCATATCACAACAACTGTACACATCTAATATGCACAATCCCACTAAAGAAAATTAGTCATGATAAAACAAAGCAGTGAGCTATCCTATTATTTCAGTTGCGTAACGTAATTGGAGCTGTTACCATATAGTAATTCTAACTGATGCATCACCTCAGGATTCAATTTTCTGTACAGATCAAACTGCTTATATTTGGTGAGGTGGGAATTAAAAGTCAAGAATTAAAAGCAGTCAAAGTATTTGTAATATCTTTGTAATATAGAGATATTCAGGAGATATCACTGCCCAGGAATAGTCTAAAGCCACGATCTCAAAAATCACAATTCAGTAGTTTACATGCACCACCCCTCCCCCCTCCTTAAATATACCAAACAGACACTCACAGCGCCACAGTTTGGCATTTTACAGATGAAGGAGGACGAAGAAAGTGGAAGACCCTGAAGAGCAGGCAGATCTATGGGTCCAACAAGAGGGATAGCTGGCGGGTCAGGAGACTTTTGCATTTCCCTTTCTTCCTTTCTGTCTTCTTCAATCTCCTCATCTTCCTCTAACACTTCCTCTTCTCCACTTGTCTGAAAAAGACAGTGCACTTAACAAATACTAGAAATATGGTCAAAGACAGCACTGGATAGCAGGACGTATACAGTTCTGAACAGCAGGCTTTTTAATCAAGTCTGCTTCCCAGTTTCAGTACTTCCTCCCAACCTGAATGAACTTCTGGTCTTGCTGGAACTACCGCCACTTAACGGATAAGCTACAGGACATAAAGCAGTGCAGTGCTCAAAACAGCCCAAAGGACAACATTTGCCATGTCCCTTTTTCCCACTCCCCTCAGGAATGAAGATGCCAAGGGAAGGGACGAGGAGGAGGAGAACGGGGCTCCCCCGTCCCCTCTCCCGCCACACGCCGCACCTGACAGAACCGCCGCCACAGCCACCCAGCCGCCATCTTGTCTCCGCCCCGACCCGCCCCCCATCGCCCGGAAGGAGAAGCACCCCCCCCTTCCCGCAAGGGAAAGGCTCTGGCGACAGGACAGCGCTCGGGGG
>NW_020922835.1:0-1749 GCF_003984885.1 Neopelma chrysocephalum
GCATTGAGGGGGCGAAGTTTTGGGGTGCTGTCAAGGGGTGGAATTAGTGGGGTGAAGTACTGGGGCGCATTCGGGGTGCTATAAATGGGGTTAAGTTTCGGGGTGCACTCGACAGGGTGCATTCACAGGGATGGCATTCCAGGAGGTTTCCAGGGGGGAATTGGGGGGCAGGCACTGGGGATGGTGTATTGGGGGGTACCCAAGGGTTGTGTTCAGTAGGGATAGAGAATTGGGGTGCATTCCCCAGGGATGGTATTTTGGGGGTTATCTAGGGGCGTGCATTCTTTGGGGATGGAGGACTGGAGTGTATCCACTCAGAATGGGGAACTGGGGACATCCAGGGATGCATTCATCAGGGATGGGGAACTGGGGGGTATTCAGAGGGGATGGAATACTGGGGGGCATCCAGGGGGGTGCACTCACCAGGGATGGGGAATTGAGGGGTATCCAGGGGGTGCGTTTACCTGGAATGGGGAACTGAGGGGTATCCAGAGGGATTGGGATGGGGAACTGGAGTGCATTCGCCAGGGACACCCCACCAAGCTGCACCCCACTCCTCTTTCCTACCCCCCTCTCGGCTGGGGGTCCCGGGGGTCTCACCCTGGGCAGTGCCCGTGTCCCTGTGCCCGGCCAGGAGGCGCCGCTGGCTCAGGACCTGCTCCAAGTCGCGCAGCTTCTGCTCCTCCCGCAACGCCGCCGTTTGTCGCCGCTTCCGCAGGCGCCGCCCGATGTTCTGCTCGTGGCACAGGCGGCGAGAGGCCTCGGCGATCCGCAGCTGCAGCGCCCGCTCCCGCTCCAGGGGGTCCTGGGCACGGGGAGGGGGGTCGGGAACACGGCAGGGCCCACCGTGAGACCCCAGCATCGCCCAGAGCTCTGGGAAACATGGTGGTACCCACCCTGACACCCCAACACCACCCAGAGCACTTGGCACCCCAACAACACCCATATCACTGGGAAACACGGTGGTACCCACTGTGACACCCCAAAACTGCCCAGAGCTCTGGGAAACACGGCAGTACCCACCCTGACACCCCAACAGCACCCAGCACATCGGCACCCCAACATATCCCATCACCTCAACACCCCAACACATCCCAACAACACCCATCATCTCACCCTGACACCCCAACAGCCCCCACAGCACCGGGAAACATGGCAGCCCCCACCCCAACAGCCCGACAGCACCCAGAACCTCAGCACCCCAACTCATCCCGACACCCAACACCACCCAGCACCTCAGCACCCCAACACCCACCATCGAGCACAGAAACCCAACATCTCCCGGCACCTCGGTGCCCCAACACCTCCCACAGCACTTGGGACCCCAGCACATTCCAACACCCACAGCGACACCCACTGTGACACCCCAACACTGCCCAGAGCACTGGGGAACGCGGCAGAACCCACCGTGACACCCTAAGACCACCCAGAACCTCAGCACCCCAACACCACCCACAGTGACACCCATCCTGACACCCCAACAGCACCCACAGCACTTGGAAACACAGCGACACCCCCCGTGACATCCCAGCACCTCCCAGCCCCTTGGCACCCCAACACCCACCATCGTCTGTGGAACCCCAACATCTCCCACCACCTCACCTTGGCAGCCCAGTACCTCCCAGAGTGCCTGGAACCCCAACACCACCATCACACACGGAACCCCAACATCTCCCAGCCCCTTGGCACCCCAACACCACCCACAGGACTTCAAACCCCAACACCTCCCACAACACTTGGAACCCCAAC
>NW_020922836.1:0-27962 GCF_003984885.1 Neopelma chrysocephalum
AGGGACGTCTGAGGGAATGATGCCCTCTGAGGGGCTATGTCGGTATGCGCCTTTGGCTCTGGGTTCTTCTTTTTTTTGAGCGTGAAGATGGTGAGCCCTGGGTGGTGTGGGCTATTTGCACCAGAGGGGAGACGAGCAAGGTGAGTAGTACATGTTTCTTCTAGGTCTGGTGTCATCGGTCAATTGAGGCATGTGCCGTCTAATTTTTTGTTGTTGTTGTTTTTTTTTTTTTTTTTTTATGAATAGTAGTCAACCTTCTAACCGTCAGCTCCATTTGAGGGGCTGCACCCATCTCTTTTTTTGTTGTTGTTGTTTTACAAGTGGTCTGCAAACTTCTTGGGTAGCTCAGTTATTGGATTTTGCAGCCATAAGGCAAAATAAATGTGACATCATAGATGTTGCAGGTAATCCAATTTAGACGTTCATCTCCTCAGTACAACATGCCGCTGACCTTGTGTTCTTTGTCATTGACTTATTCTTTGTAATTCAGCTTTTTGGAACTCACTGCCCTCTGTCTTAAGAACACAAACCATGACTGCGGAGTTCATATCCATGATTTCTGAAAAGCACAAACTTTTCTGTCATGGACAAGTTTTCCTGCTGTGGTAACTTAGCAGGCCAGGGGCATGAAAGTATCACACTCGGTGAAGCGTCTGAGTGACTTGTTCCTAACAAGTATTCTAGAATATAGTTGCAAATAATCTGTGGGTTTTCTACCTGAAAAGAGGTTGTTTCCAGGTGGGGATCAGCCTCTTCTCCCAGGTAACAAGCAATAGGAGAAGTCATAGCCTCAAGCTGTACCAGAGCAGGTTCAGGCTGTACATCAGGAAGAATTTCTCCATGGAAGGGCTGGTCAGGCCTTGGAAAGTGCTGCCCGGGCAGTGGTGCAGTCACCATCCCTGGAGGTGTTCAAGAAATGACTGGACGTGGCACTCAGTGCTCTGGTCTAGTTGACAAGGTGGTGACTGATTTTTCCCTAGTCTAGGGACACTGAACTCATCAGGAGCAGAGTGTCAGTCCCACTGTGCTGAGCAGCCCCGGGGCCACCAGTGGCTGTGCTCCGCAGCAGGGCTGGCCCCAAAGCTTGGCACCCTTGACTGTGAGGAGAGGCTCAGCAGGTTGCAGAAGACTGATGGTTTGATTAGTGCCCTATTATTGCTTGTGAAAACAGCATTTTCAAATGATTTCTGGTGAAAGGTTTATCTTTGTTCAGGCTGTCAATTAAAAAAAAAATTGAAAATCACCCTCCAGCAGAAGTTATTTTGTGTATGGAAATTTTTACAAATGCTCTTTATTTATTTTATTTGTGTATCCCTCTTGTCCACTTAATGTATCCTTGTTTATCTCAGCACTCTTTCAACAGTGCAGTTTTCTTTGTCAGTGCAAAGATGAAGTGCCAGGACCACAGTGGAGTTCCAAGGACAGGTGCAACTGCACTGTGAAGGACGTGTTTCACTACTGCTGGATAAGCTTGCCTGACCTGTATTTTTTTCCCTTCAGTAATGGGAAAGTTTTGCTAGGAACTCTGTAGAAAATATAAAATATATAAAAATATAAAATAAAATTACTTTTTCAAATAAAATTCTCTTTTTTCTGTGTGGTATTCAGATCTTTCAGAGAACGTTCAAGTTTTCCCTGCGTTCAGCATTCTTTAACTGTGTCCTGTGTCCAGTATTCATTCCCAAGACCCCTTTGCAAAGGGTCCTTCCAAAAATGCCTGAAGACTAACATTTCTCATTTTTCTATATATTGAAAAATAATACTACTTTATATATAAATTGATTTCAAAATAGAACCTTGTAACAGCTGCATTATATATAGGATCTTATATTTGTATTTTCCAACCCTATATATCTATATTCAGAATTTCTTATACTATAAGTTTTATATATAAAAAACCAAGAAAGGGCGTGAAAGTATGAGAAAATATGCTGAATATGACGGAAATAGAAATGGTGTATTCGGAGGGTTTTTTCTGTCTCCTCTCAGTGTATCACAGCAAGTCTGAGATCTTGGCTGGGATTTAAACCACTGCTGCCACCTGCTGATGAGCACGGAGTACTGCAGCCGTCCCCGAAAAGGAGGTGCCTGGCTCCGCCCCCTCTCGCTCGTCTCCTTCCCCCTCGCCTGTGGCTCCACCCGCCCTCCCCTCCCATGCGGAGCAGCCCCAGCTGTGGCCAGTGAGGATGATGGGGGGGGCCCTGCTGGGTGATTATCTGGGAGCACTTTATGTAGGGAGCTTTTGCAGGGGAGCGGCCGATTCCAGGGAGTCTCTCAAGCAGTGATGGTGAGAGCATCTTGCGGCAGCTGGAGGAAGCCCCTGGGTGTATCTGGAGGTGGATCATCGCTCAAGGAAGGTGCCAAGAGATGAGCCCTGTGCCAGGAGGCAGCGCAGGAGAGGGGAGTAGTGCATGTGACCAGGTGGGGGAGTGTGGGGGTGCAGGGAAGATGCAGCTCGGACTGGAGGAAGAGCTTGGAGGTTTCTTTTACTGATATGAATATGCAAAACAGGAAGTGAGGTGGAATATAAGCACTGGAGGTGCTTGGGCAGGGGAGCCAGGAGTCAGGGGAAGGGGTCACTTTGCTGAGAACCCAAAGTTCCAGTATGCTCTCTCAGGAGCAGTCAAAAGGAGTTTCTACTTTGGGGCTGGTCTCCAAAGAAAGGCACCTGAAACTGCTGCTTCTGATAAATCCGTAAGTATGAGAGGCTGTAGGAAGCTCACTGCTTGTAACAAGCCAGTAATTTCCACCGATATTTTTGCTGTTAAAAACAGTGAGTTTTATTTCTTCTGTGCTCAAAACCTGATGTTAAACTCACTTGCTAAGTTGTGCATTGCTTGATGAACCCTTGCCTCTTTCCCTTTTCCTAGACAGATGATTGGTCCTGTCTTGGAAGCAAAAGAATGCCCTGCTGTCTGGGGCTTTTGCTGTTTTTTCCCCCGGCTTATCTTTCGTTGAGTCACTTTGACTGGGACAAGCCCCCTTTGAGCCTTAGCTAGTGACTTGTGTGGTTATTGTCAGCGGGGGAGAAGGGGAAGGGCACAACTTTCCATAGTATTGGTCCGTGTCCTCCTCTGTACAAAAACACATGTTTAGGAAGGGTGATGTAGCCTTGAACTGCTCTGCCCAACATGTAGACTCAGAAATCAGTGGAATAGATTCCTTACCATGTATTATTAGCATGCTGAAATGCTAAGCCGATTGAGGCAAGGGTTCTGCAGTGTTCTCAGTAAGAGTAGTCAGGAATGTTCAGTCAGGAGAGCATGGGTTTGTGGGGGAGATACAAGTTGCATCCATGCGCTTTGAAGATTCTCTCGTGTTCATTTGTTTCTGTGAATCATTATTAATGAGAAGTTATGTGATTTAACCATTAATGCTGCAACTTAGGGGCTAAAATTTTTGCTCTTGACTTTCCATAAAAAATTGTAAACACCTTTAGCCAAAAAAAATTTGCAAAAACAAACAAACAAACAAAAACACCCAGTGAACAATTGCAGGCATCAGTGAAAAAAATAGAAAAAAACCCCAAAACTAAAAAGCTGGAAAGTCCTACAAGACCACAGAGAGGAGTCTGGAACCACAGAGTCAGACCACATAATGCCTTCGAGACCACAGAGATGAAACCGTATCCATAGACTCTGAACCTGGAACTGACAGCTTCTTCCTCCAAGATTGTAGAGACAAAACTGGATCCATAGAGTCTGAACCCCGCAGTGAGAGTTGATCCTTCCCAGACCATACAGACAATGCTGAAACCATAGAGAATGAACTCAGATCTGACCAGTGACACCTTCAAGAGCATGGAGATGCAACCGGAACCATAGAGTACAAATCTGAAACTGACAGCTGAGACTTCCAAAGTCATAGAGATGAAACAGGAAACATCGAGTCTCTCCCAAAATTGAATACGGCCAAAGATTCCTCCCAGACAAAAGGTGCCACCACAGAAAGCACTTACTGCCCATGGAGTGCCCAGGCTGGCCCACCAACTGCACCTGAGACCCCTAAGGTAAGCACTTTTTTTCTTGGGGAAAAGGGCTGTAGTTCACTTACAGGAGTCCTGCGCTGAAATTGCCAGTCTGACTTCCAGAATTGAACACGGACGAAGATTCTTCCAAGAGAAGAGGTGCCACAACAGAAAGCTCTTGCTGCCCATGGAGTACCTAGACTGCCCCACCAAAAGCACCTGAAAGCCAAAGGTTCCAGGCTTTCTTTGCTGGGGATAATGGGCTGTTGTTCGCTATTTTCAGCCCTGAGTTCAAAACACAGAAAGCTCTTGCTACCTAAGGAGTGCCCAGGCTGGCCCACCAACTGCTCTTAAAACTACAACGGTCAGTGTGTACTTTGCTGTGGAAAAGGATGTTGATCATTTTCAGGAATGCTGCTCTGAAACTGCCAGTCTGACTCCCAAAAATCCATATGGAACAAGATTCCTCCCAGACAAAAGAAGCCAGGACAGAGAGCTCTTGCTGCCCATGGAGTGCCCAGGCTGGCCCTCCAACTGCACGAGACCCTGAGGGTAAGCACTTTCTTTCTTAGGAGAAAGGGCTGTTGTTTGCTTGCAGGAATCCTGTCCTGAAATTGCCAGTCCAACTCCCAAAATTGAATACGGACAAAGATACCTCCCAGACAAAAGGTGCCACCACAGAAAGCTCTTTCTGCTTAAAGAGTGCCTGGGCTGGCCCACCAACCGCACCTAAAATTAAAACGCTCAGTGCTTTCTTTCCTGTGGAAAAGGAGTGTTGTTCATTTTCAGGTATCCTACGCTGAAACTGGTAGTCCGACTCCCAATATTCCATATGGATAAAGATTCCTCCCTGACAAAAGAAGCCAGGACAGAAAGCCTTTGCTGCCCATGGAGTGCTCCGGCTGGCCCATCAACTGCACCTGAAAGCTAAAGGTTCTATGTTTTCTTGCCTGGGGATAAGGGCTGTTGTTTGCTTTTTTCAGCCCTGAGCTCAAACTGCCAGTCTGACTCCCAAAATTGAATACGGACGAGGATTCCTCCCAGACCAAACGTACCACACCAGAAAGCTCTTGCTGCTTAAAGAGTGCCTTGGCTGGCTCACCAACTGCACCTGAAATTAAAACGCTCAGTACTTTCTTTCCTGTGGAAAAGGAGTGTTGTTCATTTTCAGGTATCCTGCACTGAAACTGGCAGCCCGACTCCCAATATTCCATATGGACAAAGATTCCTCCCTGACGAAAGGTGCCACTACAGAAAGCTCTTTCTGCCCCTGGAGTGCCCAGGCTGACCCACCAAATGCACCTAACAGCCAAAGGTTCCAGACTTTCTTTCCTGGGAGTAAGGGCAGTTGATCGCGGTTTTTTAACCCTGTACTGGAACTGTCAGTCTTACTCCCAAAATTGCATATAGATGAAGATTCCTCCCAGATAAATGGTGCCACCACAGAAAGCTCTTGCTGCCCCTAGAGTGTCCTGGCTGTCCCAACACCTGCATCTGAGACCCTGAAGGTAAGGACTTTGTTTGCTGGGGATAAGGGCTGTTATTCGCTTTTTGCTGCCTTGCACTTATTTTGCCCGTCAGAGTCCCAAAATTGAACATGGATGAAGATTCCTCCCAGGCAAAAGGTGCCAGGACAGAGAGCTCTTATTATGCATGGAGTTTCATAGCAGCTACACCTGAGGCCCTGAGGGTAAGGGCTTTCTTTCCTGGGGAAACAGGCTCTTGTTCACTTACAGGTGTCCTGAACCGAGAAAGATGGTTTAACTTCCCAAAATGAACTCAGACGAGGATTCCTCCCAGACAAATGGTGACAGGACAGAAAGATCGTCCTGCACAGGAGTGCCACACCATCTGCATGTGTGTCCCTGAGATTAGGGGCTTTATTACCTGGGGGAAAGGGCTACTGTTTGGTTTCCAGAGACTTGTGGTGATAATGATGGTGCAACTCTCAAAAGTGAACACAGGTGACCGTAAGTCTGAGACAAAAGATGCCAGGACAGACATCTCTGGCTTCCCATGGAGTGCCCTGAGTGTCTCATGTAGTACATCTGAGAGTCTGAGACTACATGCTGCCTTTCATGGGGAAATGGTCTGTAATGTGCTTGCAGGAGCCCAGTGCCAAGGTAGCTGGACCGACTTGCCAAAATTCAAAAGGGACGAAGATTCCTCCCAGGCAAAAGGTGCTACCACAGAAAGCTCTTGCCACCCATGAGCGCCCAGGCTGGTAATTCCAAAGTTTACAGGCTTTCTCTCCTGCGGGAAAGGGCTGGTTTTTGCTTTTCAGAGCCCTCCCCTGAAAGTGGAAGTCTGACTCCCACTACTGAATGCCAACGAAGATTCCTTCCAGACAAAAGGTGCTACCACAGAAAGCTCTTGCCACCCATAGAGTGTCGCACCACATGCACCTGAGACCGTGAGGGTAAGGGATTTCCTTCCTGGGGATTCTTTCCCTGGTTCCTTCCTGGTTTTCCTGCTCTGAAAATTCCAGTCTGAGTCCTGAAATTGAGAATGAATGAGTATTCCTCTTGCACCAAAGGTGCCACCACAGAAAGCTCTTGCTGCCCATGGAGTGTCTAGCCTGGCCCACCAACTGCACCTAAGATTTCAAGGCTACAAGCTGTCTTTCCTGGGGAAAAGGGCTGTAATTCATTTGCAGGAGCCTTGCAGTGAAATTGCCAGTCTGACTCCCAAAATTGAACATGGACAAAGCTTCCTCTCAGAAAAGAGGTGCCAGGACAGAAAACTCTTGTTGCCCATCGAGTTTCACACCATCTGCGCCTGAAACCCCGAGGGTCAGGGCTTTGTTTCCTTGGGTATACGGGTGTCTGTTGCTTGCAAGAGTCCTGCCCCAAACAGCTGATCCTCCTCCCCAAATTGAACATGGACAAAAATTTCTCCCAAACCAAAGGTGACAGGACAGAAATGCTGCGCATGGAGCTAATTAATTAATTAGCAACTCATTAGGGTGCAGTGCAAGAAATGAATGACTGAATTAGGTCATTAGTGAGTAATTAACATCCTTTGTAACAAGTTAATTAGTTAATTGGTAGCTAATTAAGGTGTGGTGGAAAAGTTAATTAGTTCATTATCAAAGGGGAAAAGGGTTGTCGTTCACTTCCGGGAGCCATGCAGTGAAATTGGCCATGTCAGTCCCCAGATCGAACACAGCTGAAGCTTTTTCTCAGAGAAAAGATGCCAGGGTCAGAAGCTCTTGCTGCCTATGCAGTGTCTGAATTTCTCACCACCTGCATCTGAGACCATTAGAGTGAGGGCTTTCTTTCCCCCACGGAAAAGGGTTCTTGTTCATTTCCAGGAGCCCTGCAGTGAAATTTGCCATGTCAGCCCCCAGATTGAACACAGCTGAAGATTTTTCTCAGAGAAAAGATGCCAGGGCCAGAAACTCTTGCTGCCTATGGAGTGCCCAGGGTGGCCCACCACCTTGACCTTTCATCTTCTTTGATGAGTTACTTTTTTGTCTACATTTTTAGGTTGTTCATCTTTTTCTCCCTCTACCCCATAGAAGAGTTTAGTTTCTTACCTGGTCTCTGCTGTTTTGGTGGGTATAGCTGCAGAAAGAGAGACAGTGTATTTATTCTCATTAGCTGTGTTTTTCTGCATCAAGGCCTTTACTCATCCTGAACTTGAAAAACTCAGTGCTGCTCCTCCCAGAGCTTTTATACTTTGGGGTATTTGGTGCCTCCCTTTCCCTTGGGCCTCATGGGAAGGGACGTGGGTGTGGCCAGGGGTATATTAGCCCCAGCCTTTGCTCAGGGAGCTCATTCAGCAGCTGGGATTCAATGGAATAACAGCTCTCCTTTCTTTCAATGAAATGCCCCCTGCAGAAGTAGTTCTATTGCCTTTATGACAAAGTATCATTGCTCTATAAGAAAGGTTGCAGACTTCCAAGATAATATTTGCATGGAGAGATATACAGGATTTGCAGATTGCTGTTGGCAGCTATGCCATAAATTCTCTTTGATAAATGCACAGCCAATGACTACTGGAATGTGTGTGTGTGATAAGTGTCTGAGGTGGCCACCTATGCGTGATTGAAAAAGGACTGTGTCAAGGGGAGAAGCTGTGTGGGTGTGTGGCTGTGTGAACTTAAAAATACCTTCTGTCGGTGTTGAAACTTTAAGGAGATATGTAACATTAAACCATAGCGAGTCCTTATTCTGGATGGTATATGAACTCTTCAAAACTGGCAAAATTTTAGCTATTTCAAGACTAGCCCTGCCTAGCTAATAATTTGGTTGGGACTGAGGTTAAATGAGAAAATTCTTACAAAAATGTGGTGTTCTATTTCAGCCTTGTATGAAGTTTGTGGGGGTTAAATCTCAGGTGGAGCCTTTCCACTGGTTGTAACTGTGTGAGCTGTGCAGGAGTGCACTAATTTTAGAGCAAGTAAAACCGTAAGCCAGTGTCAAGGTACCCAGGAACCATTCTTGTAATTCGTGGAAAAGCTGCAAGGAGCTGTAGAGAAACAAGTTTTTGACACTCAGTTACAGAAGCTGCTCGTTATACAACTTGCTAGATGCAATGATGCAGGCTTGTACCGGAGTGGGGTCCTTAGACCATCGGAGGACTGCGTTTGCATCTGCTGTGGCAGTAATGAGAGTCATTTGAGCTTTTCTGTGTTTTCCAGGGTTTAAATCAAGAGTTGTCAATGTTGCTGCCTTGCTTGGTCAGCCTGTTACGGGGGGAGGCCCTGCAGACTGTCAGGGCCCTCCTGCGTGCATCTGCAGCATTGTAGATAGTGTGTCTTCAGGCCTCCTGGCTGGAGGCCAGAGCAGCCCAATTATGTTGATCAGTGTGGCCAGAGCTGAGGTGTTGTTTTAAAGAGTCCTTATATATTATCTTTAAAACCCCTCCCATGCAGCAGCTGATGGCAATATTCATTGTAAAACAGCTGATCCTTCATCCTTAAGACGTGCCATTGCAGCTGCGTTCTCAGCAAAATGACTCCAATACTTGTGACTGCTGCTTGTTCTACACCAAACGCATTGCTCACATGATCTGACTAGTGGATGTTTAGGGTTATTCAAAGACAACATGAGTTAAGTGCCCTTTTGTTCATATTACAGTCCTTGATGCTAATTATACAAGGCAGATTGTGCTCTGATTTAGTTCTACTAATGCACCACAAGTCCTTTTTGTCAATGTCAATCTCTGCACAACGTCCACGGCTGGCCTGCGCTCTCTGTGATAGTCAAAGCTTGCTGTCAGTTGTCCAGACAAACGAATTTCTGCATTCGGAGGGTGATGTGGCTATTATCACACAGACATCCTGGCTGACCTCTTGGCCTGTGGCCACACCAGGGATCGGAGTTGTGAAGCTGAGAGGTATTGTTTAGAATTGTCTTTTAGAATATACAGTGCTCACTACTAGTCCTAAAAGTCAAATTGCTGTTGTTAAGCCATATGTCACTGTGGCACCTTTAACCCTTTGGGGACGAGAATATTGCAGAGTGTGATATGGCTCACCATTGCTTTAAATAAGCTGGCAACTATCCTGTGTGAATTAGGCAACGGCTCCTACCTACCGAACAGCTGTTGGCCCTGCAACAGCTTTTTAAAAAGCAGCTTGATGCTGATCACATTGACCCATCTCAAAATTTTTTGGTTATCCCTGTCTTTATGATAAGAAAAAAAAATCTGTGAAATGAACACTGTTACATGATCTTAAACAAATTAATGTGATCATAACTATCACGTGAGCATTATGACCTGGTTTGCTGACCCCTTGGTATTATTAACTTGACAAGTTGTTTTTTCACAATCCAGCATGCTTTAACTCTTAATTCTCAGTGTGATAATTCTGTCAATTTGTGGAATCGGGGAAAAATACTAGCTACCTCTTTCTTTGTGCCAAGAGCAGCTGTTGCAAATGCATTGTCGACCTTGAGCAGGTTAGCCTGTTGAGTTACAAGGCAAACTAAAGAAAACATCTCAAATTTTATATCAGTTAGCCACAGATGTTGACAGTATTCGTCATGCTACTTTGCACAGTGGAACTGCTATTAATTTTCTGCTTTTAGTTCACAGGTGTGGCTGTTCCTGAAGTTACAGGAGGAGACTCGGAACGCAGAGTTTTTTGGTTTAGATAATGTGTTTAAGGGATGACGTTTATCAATATAGCTTCTTTCTTGCCTTAAGACAAGGCTCCTTGTCATTGTTATAGTTGTAGTCGTACTTCGTCGTGCAGAATCTTGCGAGTGTTGTCCATGGGGGGCCCTCCCCCAGAGAGTAGAGGACTGCTTGAGGATAGCACACTCTAGAGTTTGGCCCAGTCCTTTCTGTTTCCTAAAATGAAGGTTTCAAGTTAAAGTGTGTGTTTTTAAAAGTGTATTGCTTCTTTACATGCCTATGGTCTGAGCATGGAGCATCAGTAGTCAGAGCCTGCAAACAGCCTCATACATTTGAAACTTCATCTTGAATTATGGTACTACTTTCTAACTTCAAAGTAGAAGTGCCAAAGGAGTTATGAATCAGTAATTCTGCCTTACAGTAACCTCATGGAGGGTTCTGCCTTTTAATCAACTTGTGTGGGTCCGTAACAAAAAGGAGGAAACTAGTTTCCTGTGCAGGCCAAATAGTTGGCACAATAAGACCAAATTTTGCAGTTATGCAACTTATTGTATCTTCATGAATTAATTTCAAAGGCATTTTCTCCCAAATGTCCTTAACTAGAACTTAAAACATCAATTGATCTACCTTGTTTTCAGTAGGAGGCTACATTTTGTATAATTCTTTCTCACTTGATTTATCAGTCATTAATGAAGTAATCTGTGTGATTTCCTCATGTTATCAGGCAAGAATTAATAAACTGTATCATCAGTGTTAAAAAAAAAAAAGCCCCCTAGGTGGTCTTAGGTCTTTGCAAGCTACTGATTCTGTATATGTTGTTAATTTGTTACAGTGACTTGATCAGGCAGTGTTGTATTGTCCATCTCCAAGTTTCATTTTTCAGGTTTGTTCGAGCTCTGAAGAACTCTGTTGCAGAGGCTTGTTCCTTATTTTGTGCTACATGTTTGTACTCATATCTCCTTGTCAGGTTTCTTCACAGAGCATGCAGAAGCCTTCAGACATCGATTTGGCTTGATTCATTCTATTGCTCGCTCACTTGTTGCCTCTTGTCCAGATTGTCGTAGTGCCTGTACTCCTGTCTACTTTAGTACTAACCCTCGAGGTCTTACAGTCTTACAGATTTGGCAATCAGATGACGCTCATGTCAGTGAATTTGGTAATTTGGAATATGTCCATGTGTCCATTGACGTGTTTTCCCATGTGGTGGTTATTAAAACACACGCTAAACAAAAAGGTCATAATGTCATTGAATACTTCTGTCATGTTTTTGATGCATTTTGAGTGCCCACTCAGGTGCGGACAAACAATGAGCTGCCTTGTGTCTGTAGATCTGTCCAGGTTTTCATTACCTTGTGGAAGGTCACTCATGTTATGGCTATTTCACATTCTCCTACAGGACAGGCTATTGTGGGGAGGATGCATGGTGTCCTGAAGCAATTGCTTCAAATAACAGACAGGGGGAATTGTGGGGAATCTTGACTGGACTGAGTCCCCTGATATGGAACAAAAGCTGACTGAGAACGGAGGCCTTTGGTCCTGACAAACATGCACCCTGAGAAGAGAAGAAAAACATCAAGAGAGAACTGTTCCATGAGAACAGAGACACAGTCTCATGAGAACAGGGACTTGTTGTGATCAGAGTGAGTGAGAAAAATATAAACATTAAAAGAAAACAAGAGCAAGTGTGCGGAGATGATTGGTGGACTTTCACAATTCTATTTTCTCATAACATCTGTAAGAATTGTGGTTTGTGTATTTAGGATGACCTATCTGTGTGTAGAACGTGTACCTTGAAAACTGTATGAAAGGAGCTGGGAAAGTACAGCTCGGGGCTTCTCTTTCTTTCTAATAAACTTTCTTGCTGAATATTCTGCCCTGCGCAGGCTCCAGGGGTGGTGTTCAGTCCTTTGTTCCCATGCCTTGAGTACCAGCTATTTGCAACAGTCTGGGCTTTTGACAAAGACTGTAAATCAAACACTGTCATAACTTCAGTATTACTATTAAATGACACTATATGCTGTATAAATATTAATTAGTTTGCATGATTAATTACTTAACTATTTTAAGCAGCATACAGAGAAGAGCTGGACTTAAAGGGGATGTGTGGGGTCTGAGAAGCACCTTTCCCTCCAGAGAACGCCTGAGATACTGAGTTCAGCCTGGTGGGTACCAGGCAAACAAACTTCGGGGTGCAACATGATCAGACGCCCACCTCCAGGGGGGGTCCATGGACTGTGCCTATCACCTGCTTTCTGCCGCTGCCCTCAAGAGCTTCCCACCATGCTGCACAAACAGCCAAACTGGCTTCTGCAATTGGCCCCCAAACCAGCTCACTTAGAGCCCATTTCTGAGCCCAAAAACCCAGCTGCTGAGCCTGAGTGCCCAAAAATGCAGCACTTCACCTGTGTTCCTAAGTGCAAAAGCACATAACTCAGTCTCCTGTGCCAGGTTTAGAAAATGCATGGCTCGAGCTGTTTCTGAGCCCCAAAATCAGCCACATGAGCCTGCTTTCAAGCCCCAGGAACAGAAGACCTGGTCTCCATTTTCTGGCCTCAAATCAGCTTTCTGGTCCCATTACAGTCCCTGTGTGCAATGCCAAAGGGTGCAGGGAGCATGGCCAGCCCACAGCGCTGCACCCCGGGGTCCCATACTCAGTTCAGGGAGTGTCTGGCCCTGAGCCTCTGCGGATCAGCAGCACAGGCAGGGCAGGCGTCACTGCACTGCTGCTGTTTCTGCCTGCTGACGTTCTCTACCCACTGCCACGTCCCGTCCTGCCCTCTGAGCTACCCCCTGCCTTGCATGGGGGAGGCATGCATGGTGTCTGAGGGCAGGGGCAGGGGAACCACTGGGCTGGCTGCCTTGGGACTGTGCCGCAGGGAGGCAGGCATGTGGGAGCCGAGGTGGGGGCAGTGAGCACAGGGAGCTATGGGAAGGGAAGGTGCTGTTGGTTTCCCGTTTTTCCCACAGGCTTATTCTCTCTTCGATGCCAAGTCATCTCCCTGCTGGATGTCAAGCTTCTTACCCAGTCCTTGGTGCTAACCTTGGGTCTTTCTAGAACTGTGTTCCCTAAGTCATGAAAGAGTCCAGTTTCAAGTCACACACACAGGGATCCCACTGACAGGCAGCCTAAAACAGTGTTCTAAACTGCTGTCCTCAAGAGCTGTAGCCCGCTATGACTTGTGTTCCCTTCTCCTGCCACTGCCTCATTTTGCAGGTGCAGAGCATGGGACTCCTTGCCTTGCACAGGAGACTGAATGGGACTGAAAACATGGCTAATGGTGACAATAGGAAACTTTATTTCCACAACTAAATCAACTTCGGCATTTGCATGCATGCAGAGGAGGAACACAGGCAGGATACAGGAGGCCTTTGACCCTGAAGCTGCCTTTGGGTCAGCAGGCACTGCCCCAGAAGGAAATGGTTGTGGTCTGCTGCAGCCTGCACAGGATCCTGTTCATCCTGCTACTCAAGCCTTTTTTCCCATTAGGTCTTGTAGGATCTCGTGTACCCGAGTTAAGAATTGCACCAGTATCTGGTATGGATGTGGAGCAGGTGTAAACCAGCCTGATTGTGTTGGTGTTGGCCTTGGCCACTGAAAGGCGGTTGAGTTGAAGGCTGACTCTGGCACTGGAGTAGCTGTTACAGCTGGGCATGGATGTGGAGTGGGTGTAAGCCAGTCTGATTGCGTTGGTATTGGCCTTGGCTGCTGGAAAGGGGTAGAACTGAAGGCTGGCTCTGGCATTGGAGTGGCTGTTACAGGTGTTTGTGGATGTGGAGTGGGCGTAAAGCAGCCTGATTTTGTTGGTATTGGCCTTGGGCGCTGAAAAGGGGTTGAGCTGATGACTGCCTCTGGCGTTGGAGTGGCTGTTACAGCTGAG
Organism: Neopelma chrysocephalum; assembly: GCF_003984885.1. Classification (NCBI taxonomy): domain Eukaryota; kingdom Metazoa; phylum Chordata; class Aves; order Passeriformes; family Pipridae; genus Neopelma; species Neopelma chrysocephalum. Next base: position 13,933 of record NW_020922836.1, read on the forward strand.
CACAGGCCCATCTGGACCAGGATCCAGTCATAGAAGTGCTGAGTGGAGGTGTAGACTCCAGGCCGTTTTGCTCTGGCACAACCTTTTCCCCAACTGGTAACTCCAACAAGCCAGAAGTAGTTGGCACTGTTATCTTTGCACACCAGAGGACCTCCGCTGTCACCCTGCAGCAGACGAGAGAGGATTAAGGTGCTGTTGGGTGGCTGCTGTCAGCACTAGGGGCTTGCTTCTCTCTTGCAGCCCCTGCCACAGCTCTATTCCTGGCACAGAAGGGCTCTGCTCAGATGCTGGAGTCTCCAGAACCTTAGCTGGGAACAGGCTGGGGGTCTGTAAGGTAAGGTCCTCTCTCATATCTGCACAGTGATCCTGGATGCATGGAGGATGGATGATCCAGCATCTGGATATCTGGGCTGCCAAAAGCACTGCATGGGCTTTCTGGGCATAGTGGCAGGCCTCAGGGACATGGACACTAGGCAAGGACCTGTAGATACGGGGAAGGGGAGGGAAGCCCCATCAGTGGTGGGGACCCAGGGCTGGGAAAGTGACTTGCTAGGAAGAGCACACGCTGGGCTGTGTTTGGGCAGTGGTGATGGGGCTGTCTGTGCTGCTGGGGGCTGGCTGACTTGTAGTACAGTCCTACCTGACAGGTGTCGATGCCGCCCTGTGGGTAGCCAGCACATAGGTTGTGGGTGTGGATGGTCCCAGCATACCATCGACTGCTGTTAACAAGTTGGATATCAAGGAGACGGACCTTGGCCTCCTGCAGGACATCACCTGGTCCCTGAGCTGTAAGCACAGAAAGGAATGAGCACCCAGCAGCTCCCTGCCAGTTCTTTTCCTCTGTCTGAAAGTGAAGCCCTTCCCTAGGGCTTTTCTTTGCCTTTGGAGCAGCCATCGAAGTGCTGTGTCCCTTCTGTCTGGCTTTGGGTGGCAGGCCAGACCCATCTCTCCAGAGGCATACATCCTGCAGCCTGACTCTGGCTTTGGCCTCTGCTGTTGGGAAGCACAACTTGCCTCCCCGTGTGCCCAGCTTGCCCTCGGGGCATGAGTCCTTTTTGGGAACTCACCTTTTGTACTGGTGGAACTCCAACCAGCAATGTAGCAAGTTTTCAGCTCTGACACTATAAGAGAGGCGTTGGGCACACAGGCAAGCTGGATGTAGTCACTGCACTCCACAGGCTGGTCCAATTCCACCAAGGCAATATCATTCTGCTGCGAAGAAGCAGCGTAGTGTTGGTGAACCAGGAGCCGTTTGATATGGCGCAGCTGGACCTCAGGGCCCAGCTGAGTCAACTGGGTGGCCCCGATCAGCACGCGCCACATGGTGATGTTCCTGGAAGGCAGAGAGGGAGGGGTGAGAGGAAGCAGAGCCATGCGCTGTATCAACTCAGCACTTCCCTGCCTTCTGCTTCCCAACGCAGAGAAGAAAACCAGTGCAACTGAAGGTGTGACTGCCTTAGCATGCCTTAGGCTCTAGAAATGTCAAACTGGAGGCTGCTAGGCAACAGTGGCATGAGCCCAACCTTCTCCTGAGCAGTTTCTCAGCTGGGCTCTCTATTGCCCAGGCACTGGGCTCACTGCAAGGAAACAGGATGGGAGTAGTATGTGGTGCTGTGGACTAGGCACCTGCTTGTGTTGTGGGGATATCTCCATTCTCTGCTCCTCCTTACCTGGCCTGGATGAAGCAGTTGGCTGCCGTGAGGACCCACTGTGGGCTGATGAGGGACCCTCCGCATGTATGACCAGTGCCTATTTTCCTGGGATCCTGGATGCTGACAATCCAGGGCCAGGCCCCTGGCTGGGCACCTGTACCACCCACAATATGTGGCACGCCGTAGTCAGAAGCCATGGGCCGGAGCCCGCACGTGTCTCTGTAAGCAGAAAGTCATTATTGCCCTGCCTGACTGCTGCTGCTGCTCAGGCTGTGTCTTTCTGCCCCAGCACCTGGGTGCTGGCAAAAAACAGGCTCCCACATGGGGTTTGGGAAGCTGTGGCATGGTGATGTGGGACAAGTGGGCCCCCTCCAGGGAACCACCTAAGGGTTGCCCAAGCTCCCTCCCGGAGTCTGGGGCCACCTACCCGCAGGTGTCCCAGGCACCATGTGCAGGCCTGAATATGGCCAGCAGGATGAGGAGGTACAGCAAATTCATCACTGCCAGCAGCATGTGTCAACTGAAAGAAACAAAAGGTCGTCTCCTCCAGTATCACCACTGACCCAAGTGCCCAGAGCACTCATGTTGCCCATGGCACCTGCAGCCCCAGGGCTGATGTCACAAAGTGTTGTTCCAGGTTCTGAGCACGGAACCCTCAGGGGATGGGGGAGGGGCAACACAGCCTCATAGAACCATAGAATGGTTTGGGTTGGAAGGGACCTTAAAGATCATGTAAGGAAAAAGGGGTTCCATGCCCAGCACCTGCAAAATGGGTCTACTGTGGGCAGTCAATTTGGGCACAATGGGAAAGAGTGACTCCAAAGGGAGTGCTTAGTCAGAGAGGAGGGTACTCATAGTGACAGAGTAACTACTAGGATGCTTTTCTCTGCTACCTCTCTAGCAGTCATATCTGCTAATTGATTTCCAACATTAGTGTTTCCAAATTGATGAGCTTTACAATGTATGAGAGCCACTCTGATTGGTAACTGAACACTTTCCAGTAATTGTTTAATGACATCTTCATACTTGACAGGAGTTCCTTGTGCTGAAAGAAGCCCTCTTTCTTTCCGGATAGCTCCATGGGCATGTACTACTTCAAAAACATAGTTAGAATCAGTCCATACGTTGACCTTCTTACCTGCAGACAATTCTAGGGCTTGCTGCGGAGCGATGAATTTAGCCTTTTGTGCAGAGATGTGAACAGGTAATGGGTCAGCTTTGATTGCCTTGATTTGAGTCACTAGTGCACACCCAGATTTCTGCTCTGCACACAAAACTGCTCCCATCTGTGAACAGTTCCCAGCCTGGATCTTCTACTGGAGTGTCCCTTAAATCTTCCCTGTAGGAGTAAACCTGCTCGGCAGTTAGAAGACAGTCATGTTGTGAGTCTCTTGGCATTCTGGCACAGATTCAAGGAACATATCTGGGTTCAAGGAGGTGGTTGTTTTCAGTTCCGCATCATTCTGTTCCAACAGGACGACTTGATATTTATGACTTTGATTTGGGAATAACCAGTGACCAGTTGTTTGGAAAAACACGCCACAGCCCTTCTCCATGCCCCTAACCTCTGAGTCAGCACACCTAATGCAAGGTGTGAGCATTCATGCAAAAACTGTATGGAAGGTTTTGTCAGGTCAGGTAATCCCAAAGCAGGGCTGACATTAGAGCTCTCTCTAAGTCTCTGAAAGCTGTCTGGTTTTCTGGAGTCCACTGTAGTGTCTCCTCAGGGTTTCTCAGGGTCTCATATAAAGGTCTTACCAACAGTCCATAACTAGGAATCCATAGCTGATATAAATCAATTATTCCTAAAAACGTCCCTAATTCAAATACAGATCTTGACTCTGGAGTTTGGCGAATCACTTCCTTCATTTCAATTCTGAGGCTTTGAATCCCTTAAAAATGGTGAATCTCAGATATGTAACCTCCTTTCTGCCAATTTGGACCTTCTTATTGGATACCCTGTAACCAGTTTGTCCCAAAAAGTTTAGTAAACTAATAGTCAATTCAATGCATCCAGTTTGAGTTTCTGTAGCTATCAGCTACATATTGCAGCAATGTGATTTCTTCATTTTCCTTTTCCCATATTTCCAATACTTTTGCCAGTTGGTTCCCAAAGTGGGGCTATTTTTGAACCCTTGTGGGAGAATAGTTCATGTTAATTAGGTTTTACAACCTGTTGGGGGACCTTCCCGTTCAAAAGCAAACAAGGGTTGACTTTCAGTTTCAAGGAGTATGCAGAAGAAAGCATCCTTAAGGTCCAAAACAGTAAACCACTAATCAGAATCCTTAATTGTAGTTAAAAGTGTATAATGATTTCCTACCACTGGGTGTGTTCTTTATTGATAGGAGTATTATTTTCTGATTCACATTCCTTTAGTAATCCATGTTGCACAAGTTTAGTAATTAATTCCTCTAACCCTTGCCTAGCTTTTAATTCCAAAGGAGATTAGTTTTACCTTACCAGTTTGGAGTCTGGTTTCAACTGTATTCTTATTGCTTTTGCTGCCCTTGATTATTCTGGAGTTCCACCAACAGAGTAACATCTTTTTCCACCTCCTCTGGGATTTCCTCTGTAATGTTTGGTTGCTGTAACAACATAAAAAACTTTGCCTCCAGGATCTCACTATCAGAAATTACATACTTGTATTTGTTTATTTTCAAATATTCTCTCTTTCCTAACAAAGGCATTGAGCATTCAGGCATATGTAGGAATTGATGTGTTAACCACTGTTTACCTATCTTGAATTTTAAAGGATGGAAAAATGACAAATGGAAGCTTTACCCTGTCACACCAACAAAGCAAGGGAAATTACAAAGGTATAGTTAGAAGAAATAATACCCTGACTTGGAATTCCATTGCTAATGTCCTCAGGAAGGGGATCTCAGTTTGTAGCAGAATTTGTGCAAAAATTGTCTAAAATATTAGAAATCAAATGGAATTTATGTACTCCTAGGAGACTACAATTTAGTTGGGAGGTTAAGAGAATGAACCAAAGCCTAAAAAGGCAAATACACAAAATCTGTCAAGAAACCTCACTTAAATGGACACATACTCTTCCTCTGGCATTGTTAAAAACTAGAATCCAGCCAAGCTCCAAGGAAAAGGTAAGTAAGCCCAATGTGAAATCTTTTATGGGAGATGTCGTGGTTTGAGACCCCCAAAAATCCAATTCCCAAGTCCAAGCCCCCCTCCCACAACTCACCCCAGTAGGAGAGGGGTTTCCCAGACACAACACAAGACTCAATATGGGGGAAATGGAATTATATTACAATTATTATACAAATAAATATTATAATACATTATATACATAATCCTAAGTATCTCTTCTATGATAAAGCAGTATTTACATTGGATCAAATCTCTTTTCCCTCCAATAAAAGACCAGAAGGGAAGAAGGAAAGATCCTTTCCACTTTCAGGGCAGCAGTGTCTCTCCTCTTCAATGCAGCAGTCGTAGCTGGATTGTAGCTGGATCTCTCTGTCCATTACACACAAGGGGGTCTTCTCTCACCCCTCTTGGTCCTTCGGCTCCAATCGAAGGTCTCTCTCCCGTGGACTGCGATAACCAGGACAAAGGCTCGCCTCACCACGTCATATCACGAAGTGCAGGGACATCTTCGTGAAAGTCCCTTCCTCAGGGGAAGGGCAAGGCCACCTCCTCCACATTCCGTCCAGCCGTCCCGGTCCAGCTTCCAGGACGTCTATGAGCTTTTCAGCTCCTCTCTCTGCTGCATGCTGCATTTTAGGACTTCCATCAAGTAGGAGTCCACCCCCTCCTCCCAGGAGGGATCTCAAAGGGATTTTGGGGAGATTCAATTCAGTCTTACCCGAAAACTGTCTTTGTTGAGCTTAGTCCTCTCTCTCTCTCTCTCTCTCTCTCTCTTTGTGGTCTCAGAACATGACCACTTCTCCTCCAACTACATCATCATCCTTCTTTTCTGGTCTGGTGTGATATGTTTAAATTTTGCAGGGGTGCTGATTGGGTCAACATCAAGTGACACCACCCCTTTGGGGGTTACCATTTTTTAACTCCAGGGGGAAAACACTTCTTCCCCACCACAGGAGACCATATCGAACTGTAACTATTCCTGGAGAGAAGCATGTGATAGGTAATCACAGTTTAAGAGAATATGTAATCTCTTTGGGAAAAATACTTTTATTACTGCATAAGTTTGTTGTTTTAGCCTCACTGGAAACCTTGGATATTCATGTACAACCTCACCAGCTGGAAGACTGGATGTATGTCTGGACACGGAGTGAGGAACCACTCAAGCAGGTGAGAACAACAATTTCAAGTTCTCCTGACTACTCACATAGCTGTGAAAATGATGGGTGGAGACTCCTGGATTCACTACACGTGAGTCAAGCCAACTCTGGACCCAGAAGGACCACACTGGACGGTGCAGCAAACAGCAAATCTGCTACAGATAAAGTTACAACAGAACCAGAGACTCTAAAATGAGAGATGTTAAAAGGTTTATCTTTGTGTTGTGTTGTTTGTTCTCAACTTTCCACTCATTCAGATGAAAGTATTCAGATGGTGGGCCTTCCAACATTAGGTGTATTTTCCAATGCTCTTTCTCCAACTGGAATGATGCTACTTTTGGACAGAAAAGCAGACCAACCCCCCCTAGATTAAAAAATTTTGTCAGTAAAAATGGCAGTTACTGAGCCCTCTTGTATTCAAAGATGCCTAGAAGGAGGACCAGGCATAGCCCCTCACCAGAAAATGGAGTCACCTAATTATAACCAAGGAATGATGGTGGAAGATTATCCCAGATGTCATTCATATTTACACGTAACAGGAACAAGAATTTTAAATATACGTTGGTGGTGTATTCCAGATAACATGGGATACTACTTGCTTTGCAGAAACCAAACTAGAAAAGCTCTATCTCCTGGATGGCAAGGAATATGCACCTCTGGACCTGTAGTACCAAAAATAGGTGTCATTGATAAATCAGAATTCCTCAGAGAACATCAGCGATCTTTTACAACAAGCCACAAATGACATTTAAATCCCTTAATTGAGAGGTCCTCTGGATTCCACCAGTTTGTGAGAGGACTTTCACCATGGTTAGGAGTACCTGAATTGCAGAAAGCTGTAGTTACATACCCAGAGTAATTAAACAAATAAAGGTGGTGTGTACACAGTCCTTAACACCAGTTGCTGTGTATATGAAGATCAGACTTTAAGAATTCAAACTGATTTGGTAGAAATTAGAAAAATCACTGGAATTTTTCATAGAATCATAGAATCAGCTGGGTTGGAAAGGACCTCTGAGATCCACTACCAGCGTGGTTACTAGACCATGGCATTAAGTGCCACATCCAGTCTCATCTTAAAAACCTCCAGGGACAGAGAATCCACCACTTCCCTGGGCAGCCCATTCCAATGGCTGATTAACCTCTCTGTAAAGAATTTGTTCCTAATAGCTAACCTAAACCTGCCCTGGCAGAGCTCAAGACCATTCCTTCTTGTCTTGCTGATAGCTGCCTGGGAGAAGAGACCGACCCCCACCTGGCTACAACCTCCTGTCAGGGAGTTGTAGAGAGTGAGGAGGTCTCCCCTGAGCCTCCTCTTCTCCAGGCTAAACAACCCCAGCTCCTTCAACCTCTCCTCATAAGACTTGTGCTCGAGTCCCTTCACCAGCCTTGTTGCTCTTCTCTGGACCTGCTCCAGCCCCTCAATGTCCTTCCTGAACTGAGGGGTTCAGAACTGGGCAAAATACTCAAGGTGTGGCCTCACCAGCGCTGAGTACAGGGGCAAAATCACTTCCCTGGACCTGTTGGCCACACTGTTCCTGATCCAGGCCAGGATGCCATTGGCCCTCTTGGCCACCCATGCACACTGCTGGCTCCTGTTCAGCTTCCTGTCAATCCACACTTTCCAACTCCCTTTCTGCCTGGCTGCTCTCCAGCCACTCTGTCCCAGCCTGTAACGCTGCAGGGGGTTGTTGTGGCCAAAGTGCAGGACCTGGCACTTGGCCTTGTTGAACCTCATCCCATTGGAATCAGACCATCTCTCCAGTCTGTCCAGGTCCCTCTGAAGAGCCCTCCTGCCTTCCAGCACATCAACACTCCCCCCCATCTTAGTGTCATCTGCAAATTTGCTAATGGTATACTCAGTCCCCTCATCCAGATCATCAATAAAAATATTAAACAGAACTGGGCCCAACACTGATCCCTGGGGACACCATTAGTGACTGGTCGACAAATGGATGCAGCACCGTTCCCCACCACTCTCTGGGCCCGGCCCTCCAGTGAGTTCTTAACCCAGCACAGAGTGCCCCTGTCCAAGTCATGGGCTGCCAGCTTTTTCAGGAGAATGCCATGGGAGATGGTGTCAAAGGCTTTGCTGAAGTCCAGACAGACACATCCACAGCCTTCCCTTCATCCACCAGGTGGGTCACCTGATCATAAAAGGAGATCACAGGTTGGTCAGAAAGGACCTGTCCTTCCTAAACCTGTGCTGCCTGCGTCTGACCCCTTGTCCATCCTGTAGCTGTTGTGTGACTGCACTTGGGATGATCTGCTCCATAACCTTGCCAGGCACTGAGGTCAGGTTGACAGGCCTGTAGTTTCCCGGGTCCTCCTTCCGGCCCTTTTTGTGGATGGGTGTGACATTCGTCAACTTCCAATCATCTGGGACCTCCCCAGTGAGCCAGGGCTGTTGGTAGATGATGGAGAGCGGCTTGGTGAGCTCTTCTGCCAGCTCCCTCATCACCCTTGGGTGGATCCCATCTGGTCCCATAGACTTGTGAGGGTCCAAGTGGCTCAGCAGGTAGCTAATTGTTTCCTCCTGAATTACAGCTTCTTATCTCTGTCGACAAGGAAATATTTTCTATTTCAGGAAGTACAAGAAAATCAAGGGGAAGATGTGGTTAATTGGATAATGTCATGGATCCCAAATTCAAGTGCAATTGCAAGAAAACTGATTGGTATAGTTACTATAGTTTTTATACGAATTGTAGGTTTATGGATTTTATTTCAAATTTGCAGAATGAGATGTAACAGAATGTGTAAATTCAATGAAAACTATTTAATCTAAAACTGAAAAAGGTCTCAAAAGGATGGTTGGCTACTTTAAATAATAGAATTTTTTTTCTAAACTAAAGTTTATTCTTATAGTGTTAAGGATCTTGATTAATATTGCTAAAGTACCAAATAATTTCAATAAGACAAGTTTAAGTTAGTCCTAAAGAAGATTAAATTATGTTTTAAGGTATAAAGTAGTCTGATAAATGTGATAAGTTTTATAAGATGTTTATTAAGAGTTTAATAATTTAATAGTGATTATTGCATTTTAGTGTCTTAAATTGTGCTAGATACTCAATGATAAAAATGGAAGTCATCTTAAAAGAAAAATTGGGATAACTTCCAAAGAAGAGAATTGTTGAAATTGATAAAACTTTTCTAATTTTTTTATTGTTCCTAATTAACTTTTTGGTTAGTTGTTTTTAACACACGTCATAGGTGGTGCGTTCAGCCTTAAATCGACTTTAGCCAGCATGGAGTAAAAATTGTCATAAGCTCCTTTGTGAGAACACAGCTTGGGAAAAGTACTGAACCTGTAAGTTTTGTTGAAGTTAACCCTGTTATGCTTCAGTGGAGAAAGCCAGTCAGTCAGAGAAAGATGTCCTGTGGAAGGAGGAGATCTGGAACACAAGATTTATGGACTACAAGGACCTTCTGCAGAAACCAGTAGATAAAGAAGAAGACTAACAAAGGCTCAGCATTTGTGTCAGAAAATCCCTAGGGGAGGAAAAATATCCAAAAAAGATGAAAGATATGAAGTTATTATGGTAGAAAGTGAGAAGATAATAACCAATACCACTTAGAAGACTAATTAATGAAAGGGAGTGAGTGATGCAATTTGGAACCAATGAACATTAATTTCTTTGTTTGCCAAATCTGTCTAAATAGGTGAAAAGTGATGTCTTGCTGTCAGTATGGAGACAGGATTTTTGTCAGCCACATGCACACCCAGGGCTGCAAATAAAAGTAATTACTTGCTTTCTAACACTAAAAAGCCAATTTGTTAGAGGGTCCTATTTATCCCGACAATTTCAGAGGTATCTGGATGGAGAAGACTAGCACACCAAAGCTAGGAGGAGGATAGGAAAAAACAATGCCACATGCCCATAACTTGGGGGGGAGGTTGGGGGAAGATGCATTAAGGTACACAAACTGCTGATTAGGGCCTAGGGTAAGCCTTAGATAACAGAACAAACCTGGGAAACTCCTGAGCATGGCAAGAGAAATTGCTGACTGTACCAAAGAGTGTGACAAGCTGACAGGAGTTTCAATGCCATAAGGAAGGACTTCTCAGCATGGTTATTCAGTTCGGGTTATGTTTGGAGCAGGGTGAGTGCTGCAAATGCCTCAACGCTGCTTCTCCCTTTGAAGGCTGATGCTGGAGGTCATGGCTGCGGAACAGGTGATACATGGCTGAGATACAAGGTGTTTATGTACTCACTGTTGTGTTTAAGATGGGTGTTCCATAATTTAGTGTTCTCACTGAAACCATGTAAATCGTGCGCCGCTCGCTCACTTCCCATTCCTCCTTCCCTTCCCACACCCCCTCCATCCTGAGGCAGGCTGGACGGGAGAATTGGAGGTACAAAAGGTAAAGATCGCAGGCTGAGATAAGAACAATTTACTGGAAATGGCAATGTAATAAGAAAACAGTACAGCAACAGAACAGTAACAGAAACAATACTAATAACAGAGTGTACAAGGGAGGCAAACGACTCACACATGATTGCTCATCAGGTGGTGCCCAATTTTGCCACCACGCACACAACCTGGAAGAGACCCCTTCCCCCATCCTTAAAAAAATGAGGAATAACCTCTGTGTCCTGGCTGTGCCTCCCTCTGGATACTGCAAAAATTAACACTGTCCTGACCAGAAGCAGGACAATCACCTTCAGGATCTGCAGCACAGCTTTCAGGTCTGCACCGGAGGCACTGGATCCCCGCGTGCCAGGGAGGGGAGACATCAGAGATGAGCAGACTTTGGAAATTCCTCACCTCTCACTCCAGCCCATTTTTTCTCATTTTATGGAATGGAAGAATACGTACCCAACTCCTCCCAGTGTCTTTCTCACTGGAAATCTTCTGAGCTTTGATTCCTTTGCTGACATGCTGCTTCCTCTGGGAACAGCAGCCGGAAAACCCAAGGCCATTGCTTTGAGTGAAGGTCTTTCTTACAACACTTTTCCTGAAGTGCACCCAGGAAGGCTGGACTGCAGCAGCACATGGCCCCCATGTCTTTGCTACATCTCATCCAGAACACCTGGAAGCCCTTCTCGAACCACCCAACCGCTCCCCTTCCCTGTCTTCCCCACCCCACAGGGATGCTGCAGAGGAGTTAACAAACTTCACAGTTCAATCCTGATATCCCACTGCTAACCGGGATGGGGTGAGACCAGGGGCAGTTTTGGCCCCCATCAGCACCAGCTCTTGGGACAGCCAGGCTCTCTCCTGACATTTGGGCTCATCTCTGCAGTTTTGCTGTCCTCCACAGGGAGTTTGCTGAAAAAAATCATCTTCTAGAAAAGATATATGACACAAGCCCAGGGGTCAGCAGCACCAGACGAGAGCTTGGCAAGATGCCCTGAGGACAGCCAGGCCAGGCAGGGAGAGGTGGAAGGACCACAGGGGCTCTCTGAAGCAGCCACATTGTACAACATAGACAATGAGGCTAAATAAACACTGGGATGAAAGATGATAGTGCTCTTACAAGGGAAATTTACAGCTGCTGTACAGGCCTGGGGCTCTTGCTGGAAAGCTTCAGTCTCTGGACTCCCAGTGCCCAAAGGCATTGCACATAACTCCTTCTCAAGCAATGACAGGGAGCAGGGTGGAGAAGTCAAGGATGAGGCAGATCAGAAAGACTTGAGCAGCACAAAGAGATCTACAAGGGAGAGAGGCAGCATCTGAAAGGCACTCACTTCTTGCTGACCTATGAGCTGGTGCCATGGGCTCTACAACTGCTGCCTGAAGTCATCCTGGAAGCTCTGGCAGTTTTAACAGGAGGTTTGTCTGCAAACAAGATGGAGAGGCATTAGGATGATGGATGCGGGTATATTCCTGACCTAGGCTCTCCAGAGGGAGATTTGCTGTCTCCTCATGGGCCATAGAGGCTTTTAATATGGGATGAACTTCACTTTGTCTCCCCAAGCTCATGTCCAACCTGTTCCATGGCCTCTGACTGCGGTCTGCTGTCCACCTAGCTTCATCCCCCCTCGCACCCCTGGGGACTCTTTGGAGATGAATGGCTGCTGTGCCAGCACCTACTGCTCCAGGAAGGGAGTGCAAGGTGAAGATGCTACACTTGCAGGTGCAAAGAAGGTTCATTTTGCCATGGGATCCCAGGAGGTCACCATTGCACATCATCAACAGGGTCTGAAAAAAGAAAAATTAAAGATGTTGAGGCAGCTGAGCTCATCAAGCACATGTAGAAAAGCTCCTGATTTCAGTATGGCTGGCTCTTTTGAAATGCCCCAGGAAGGAAGATTTGGTCTCAGGCGTCATCAGCCTCATTGGTCAGTCTAGAGAGAACTGCCTGGACTTGAATCAGAAGTTTGTGGATAAGAGCTTTAGCTTCATATAGCTAGAAATGGGATATCTCTCTCCAGTGAGCCAGCTGCTTGCCATTCCATTAGTCCCTGGCCACAAGCAGCACTGAATCTGTGATCTCTCCCCCTCCAGTTTCTCAGAGTCCCTGGGTAACCCTGAAAGCACTGCTTCAGTATCAGGTTCTGCAAGAGGCCTTCAAAAGAGCAGCTAGGGGATTAGGTGAGGGGAAGAACCAGAAAATTGCACAGATTCTTCCCTGGATTTGTGAAAGACAATAAGAAAGGAATATAAGACCCCCAAAAGCAAGTCCACTTGATGGGAGCGGCAGGTGAGCATCTCTGGTTCAGTAATGATACGATGCACTCAACTTGCAACTTGCAGACAAGAATCCTGAAACATTCCAATAGCCAAGATTGCCACCTGATCCCAAGGTCCCCTGTCCTCTGCCCCATGCATTTCTCGGGGCCAAAGCCCCTATGGACAGCAAAAGGAAAATATGTGAATATACGCACATGGTAACCTGCTCCTGGGTTTTTCAACCTATGGAGGAAGACAACTTCCCTCATTAGAAAATGAAGCAGGTCTGACCTGGACTTTCTCAAAACACTCTAAAGCCAGAGGCAGGTTTCTCCCATAAGCGACAGCAAAGCCCTCCTCCTGCCCATGTTGTTTGGGAAATGGCACAAGAACCAGGAGAATCACAGAGAGATTCACACCTTCAGATACACCAGGAAGTGGAGCCCCTCCCGACATCATCTGGGCAGAAGCCTCCAGCCCTTGGGATGACTTTGCCTCCTAACAGAGGTGCCAGAGCATCTGATCTGTATTTACCAGGTCTGCCTTAGTACCATGCCACTATAATTGTCGCAGCATCTCAGCTTTTCCTTGCTCGAGCCAGTCTGTTTATAGGTTGTTTGGATCTCCGCCTCCACATTGCAGGGGGATTGAACACCACTGACCACATCCACTTCTACCTCTGACCTGAAGGGAGAGGAAGATTTCCCCATTTGCTGTTGTGGCAAGTGACGCCTCTCTGCAACAGATTTCATCTCCTGCTCGGGGCCCCTCTGCACTGGCCAGGCTCACTCCATGCTGCTGGACCTCTCCCAGCCCCTCTAAGGAGGGCTCCTGTCGAATCTTTATAACAACTCCCTATTCCTCAAAACAGCTTGGCACTCCTGTAGCAGTTTGGGTGGGGAATGCCAAACTCACACCAACGAATGGCTCTGTCCAATCACCTGAGAAGTAGCAGGTACCACTCAGCCTGCCCCACGCAGAGCCCCGGGGATGGTTCCTGCTACGCCCAATGCCAGAAGAACACCACAGGAGACCTTGGGGAGGGAAGAAGGGAAGGAGAGAAGGAAATCTCAGTGCTTTGGGTCTGGAGCAGCTGGGGGAACTCCAACACCTCCCAAAACGCCCTGTCAGACATGTGAGGAACTGCAGGGTCGAGAGCTCTCCCCACCCACCCCCCCAGCCTACTCCAAAATGAGTACCATTGACAACTCATGGAAGGTCCCCTTCAGAGTAGCGACACGATCCCCATAGTCCCTTGCTCTGGATTCCACCGCCCATCCCTGGCCTTACCCCTTTGTGCCCAGATCCCAGTAGCTTTGAGCTACAGGGAACAGAGGGGCTCTGTTGCCACCCTGTCAGGCGGCGTGAGCTGTACAACAGCTCCAGTCGCCAAGTGCAGGGCTGAGCTCTCCATGGGACTGTGTCTGGCTTCAGGCAGGCCCAGCAGCTTTCTGACAGGGAATGGGACTATTCTAGCCTAAAGGGAGCAATCAGGAT
>NW_020922837.1:0-4976 GCF_003984885.1 Neopelma chrysocephalum
CCTGGGCATTTCTTTTAATAATATAATTAGATAGACAAGATGTATTTTTTTTGAGCTGTATATTAAACCCTTCAGGGAGATGAGATGGTTTTCAGGCAGGAAATTCCCCTCAGCTCAGTCAGCTTTTCCAAACTGTTAAAAAAAATAAACCTTTGCTGTCAGTTTGTTCCTTTTTTGAATAAATTTTGAAGAAATCCTTATTTGAATAAATTCTGTCCCCGAGTTTGCAGAGGAACTTTTTAAATATCTAAACCTGCAAACTCAACACTTTCCAGCCACTGCTTGCCACCACTGGAAGCACTGGGAGAGTTTCCTCTTCCCAACTCCTCTCCCTCCGATTCTGAGTGAGGCAAAGGGTGTAGGGAATGTTTTCCAGGAGCAGCAGAGCCAGAAATTCCCAAAGCTGCCTTACCTCTCTGACAGAGGCAGTCTCCTCCACAACTATCTCCATCTCGGGGCTCGAGTTTGGGTCGCTCCCAACCATAAAGTACAGGAAGAGCTAAAAATGGGATCAGAATAAATATGGGAATAGTGAGAAATAACCACTCCCTGCTGCAGGAACGGCATCAAACTGCACTGAAACACCTCTGGGCTAAAGCACCCAAGCCAAGCAGCACAAACAGAGCAGTAAAGATATCAGAGTTATTCATTAACTCCACAACTCCTCCTCTTGGACGGGGCTTGGAGCAACCTGGGCTAGTGGAAGGTGTCCCAGCCCACGGCAGGGGGTGGAATGGGATGAGCTTTAAGGTCCCTTCCAACCCAAACCATTCTGGGATTCCATGATGTTTACAACTTAGAGATTCCAAGAGCAGCAGCCCCCCTTGGCATCCTTGGTGCCCTTCACAAAGGAGATGCACGAGACTCTTTCCCTCACGGCTCTACCTGAGTGGAAGTTGGAGCCTTCCCACGGCACAACCCAAGCAAGCTTCCCATCTTCAGTTCTGCTTCCTTGACAGTGTAATCCTCAGGCACTTCAGGGAGGATAAAAACATGGAGAACATCATCAGCTGCTGTTTCCTGGAAACATCAATTCTATCCAGCTGCTCTTTAGAGCAAAAAACCATTTTTAGAATAAAACCATTCTGTGACCTGTGGAGAACTTCACTTCCCCAGCTCTGCCCGCAGATCTCCAAGTCTCCCATGATGAGAGCAAAGAGATGGAGATCTCCCAGGGCTCCTTCTCTATCCTTGGGACCTCTCCCACTGTGAATCCCTTTTTTCCCCACCACCAGCCCAGCTGGAATTTCCCTCACTGAAACTGCCTCTGATCCTTTCCACGTGCTCCTTCGGGAAGAATCTGCCTCTGCCTTCTCTAAGATTCCACATTAAGGAGTTAAAGATGGCAATCAAGACTCCCCCCCCCCATCCTCAGGAAGCTGGAAGAGCCCAGCTTCCCTCCTTTTCCATCCATCCCAGCTCCCAGACCCTCTGGGTGCTCTGCACTGGACAGGTTTTAGTTTGCAAGGGCTCCTTTCTCCTGCTGAGCCCCCAGAACAGGAACAACATTCCAGGTGTTGCCTGACAAGCACTGAATGGAAGGCAATTAATCTCTCCTTGGGTTTTATTAATGCAGTGTATGAATAAAAATAGCAAAGACATGGAAAATGTTTCCCAGGAAGCTCCTCTCCACTGCTCCAACACTTCCCAAACCAAAGCTGGGGGTCCCTTTGTGCCCAACTCTGCCCCCCAGGAGCACAGCTCAACACTGACAGCTGGAATTAGGGATGGCAATAATCAAATCAGTTTGACCTCTACCTTTGTGTGGCTGCTGTTAATGAACCTAAAAACTGGGGGAAAAAAACCCACCCAACTGCTTCAGTTAAGTCTGGAAATCAGGGAAGTTCTTCTCCCAGGGAAGGACAAGGGGGAGCTTCAAATCTCCTCAGTGATTCCTTATAGAACAAGGATGGAACACATCAATTTACCTGGAGACAGAAGTTTCCCATTCCCACTAACAGGTCTGAGACAGCTCTCACTTGCTGTAACAAAAAGGGCAGGAAAGAGAGATGTATTAAATGATTCAAGTAAGAAATTTGGCTCAGAATTAAGATTAATTACCATTAGATTAATTACAACAGGTCTCCCCACCTGTGACATCAAAATCTCAACTGGAGAAATTCCCAGAAAGTCCCTGAACAATCTTTTATTCTTTTGCTGAAGGATCACTTTTCTCTTTTAAAGTACAATCAGCAAAATCTTACAAAACTGGCCAAGTGCTTCCAAAGGGAAAGACAACAAAAACTTGAAAGAAGACTGGAGACTCTTCCAGAAAGGAATAAAGTTAAAAAAAAAACCTTCTTCAATTGTGAGTACAATACTTTAGTAAGACAACACAAATATTCCTACTCAAATAAGTAAAATAAGAGCCTCATAAAATGCATTTTAATCAAGACTTATACTGATTTATTTTCTTAAAGCTTGGAAAACTAATAATTAAATTTAAAATTAAATGAGTTTTAGCTCCTTTGCAGCCTCTTTCTTTCCAAAAAAATCCAAACAAAAACCAAAACCCACCAAACAAAAAAAAAGAACAAAAAACCCCAAAAAACCAACCAACCAAAAAACCACCCACCCAACCAACCAAAAAACCAACCACCCAACCAAAAACCAACCAACCAATAAACAAAAACAAACAAAAAACCAAACATAAACCAAACAAAAAACCAAACCAGAACAAAAAAAACCCAAAAACAAACAAACAAACAAACATAAAAAACAAACCAAAATCCCAACCAAACAAAAAAACAAACAAAAAAAACTAACAAAAAATCTCCTAATAGCAATGGATTTGCTGTTTTGAATAGACTGGAAAAACCAGGAAAATCCTGCTAAATTCAGTAAATTGAGTATTATCAGACAAAGGTGAAGCAGGTGAACACTCACCAAGTTCCTCTCCCAGGTGAAGCTCCCTTATTGCTTTCATTTTGATATCTGACATCACCTAAAAGAAAGGAATTTTAAGACTTCCAGCAGGGAATGCCAGGAACACCCCTGCCTGGATAAATGCCACTCCACAAAGAGCAACAAATAATCCCTCCCTCCTCTTTCAGCTTTGGTTTCCTGCTATCACCTCAAACACACAGGACAGGCCAAAAACCAAAATTGCTTCACACTAAAACACTGCCCTGGTTTAATTTACCTGCCAAATACCCCAATAATGGGAACTTCTGAGCTCCAGAGTATTTTCAGCAGAGAAAAACTTCACCCCTGAGGCTAAACCTGATTAATTGGGCAAAGGGCAGTGAGCAAGCTTGAGGAAAAGAGCCCTGGCCAAGCAGAGTCCTTACTGTTTCAATAGTGGCAGTAATTTTAACTTGGTTCTCTTCATCTTCTGCCCCACAGAAGTTCTTCACTTGGAGCCAGCTGATGTCACAGGTAAAGGCTGTCAGATTGCCACTGGAAATGTTCACAAAGCTGTGAAAAATCAACAGTGCAGAGACAGTCAGAGACAGGAAAGCTACCCATTGTCAGGGTAGGTCACTCCCCAGCAAAGCTCCCAAACAAACTGATGATTCTGAGGTCATTAACAGTGATGGAACATCACAGGGTGAGGGTCAGGCAGCAAGTGCAAGGAGAGCAGAAATTTGAATCTGACAACTTAAGATTCAACTGGGAGATCCCCCTTAAAGGATAAAACCTTATGGTGGCTTTACCCTGGCACAGCTTGGGCTGATGGTCTTCTGATATTGCTCTGCCCTCTCATCCCCCCAAGTCCCTCAGACTCAACCCCCAGAAATTCAGGTTATGCCAGATATTTGCCAGCACACTGAGCACGTGTTGTTCCCACCAGGTGTGGAAGTCAAAGGGATGTGTGTCTAAGAATATCTAACAGCTGACAAGTGTCTGATCTCCAGAACTTAAGACTGACCTTTTAAATACAAAGCAAGGTAAAGCGATAATTAGTTACAAGAAGGTATCATTTTAACTGAACTGATAATTTAGTTACAAGAATGTACCATTCTGAACATTGCCAAAATCACTTTTGTGTTTAATTATGCCCCTAATCAAAGTGGTCACCTCTGGTCATGGCTGTCCAAGACGAGCACTGAGCACCCATCCCTCAGCCCAACGCTCCGGACCGTTTCCTCCATATCTTCCTCGCGGAAAACCTCCCAGCTCTTGGCTTCTTTCTCTTCTCCAGAGCTGTTCTTGAGGACGATTCCTCCCGAGGGAGCCAGGGCTCTGTGCAGGTCCCCCAGGCTGGTGCTGCAGGAGAAGGTGTGCTGGGCCTCGGTGAAGTGCTGGCCCTTGCTTCCCTCGTTGTGCCCGGCCAGGCGCAGCACGTTCAGCACCACGGGCTCGTGCTGGGCACCCGCCAGCACCCTGGTGCCTCCCACCTGAGGGCAGCAATTCCACAGCCAGGGATTACACAGGGGACTGGGCAGCAAGGAAATCATGGAGGCAGAAAGGTGGACACTCCCCTTCCTCGTTAGATACAAAGCAGCTTCTCGCTGAACCACTAGAGTAACTCAAAGGGGTTGGGAAGAGAAAGGACAACCCCAAGGGCTGTTATCCAGAGAAGCCCCATCCCTGGAAGTGTTCAAGGCCAGGTTGGAGCAACCTGGGATAGTGGAAGGTGCCCCTGCCCATGGCAGGGAGTGGAATGAGATGAGCTTTAAGGTCCTCCCAAGCCAAATTATTCCATGGTAACAGTAGGTGGGAAACCAGGGGACACCTGTCTCATCAGAGTAAGAATAAAGGAATTTAGCCTCTCAGGATATTAAAGAACTACTCAAACGTGACTGACCCAGATCAAAAGAGTTAGATTTTAAAACCTGACGTTGAACCTAAGCAATAAATACAGTTCCTTGCTGGAGAAAATTGAATCACACAGAAAGCTGGAGTAAAAACTGCCCCAAAAACTGCCCCAAAAACTGCCCCAAAAACTGCCCCAAAAACTGCCCCAAAAACTGCCCCAAAAACTGCCCCCAAAAACTGCCCCCAAAAACTGCCCCCAAAAACTGCCCCCAAAA
>NW_020922838.1:0-1795 GCF_003984885.1 Neopelma chrysocephalum
CGGGTGAGACGAGTCACTCACCAGAGTCCTTTCTCTGTTCCTGCTGCATCCCCTGGGGTTACAGAACTCTCCTTTACCAGTTCACAGGCAGATTTAGTACTTGATCTCTGGTAACTCCACCCTGGGTAGGATTCTGCTCCAGGGCTCCATTCTCTGCTGACTGGATGGGACGGGCTGTCCCTGCAGATTCTCTGTGCTCTCCTGCACTTCCTGATTTCCTACAGACAAGTCCTCACCTGCCATCAGAGCCCTCACAAGCTGCAGAGCCCCAGGCAGGTGACTTGGAGACCATTTGCCACTGGCCACCAGCACAGAACATCTGAACCAGCCCTCAGTCCCTCAAGTACCCCAGTGAGTCTCTTCTCTCACTGCAGGGACTGAATGGGGAAAGAAGCAAAGCAATGAGACTTTGGAGAGTCCATTCCTTGGCCTTGTTCTTTACACCAACCTTTCAAAAAGAACAAAGAACTGCCCAGGGGAATCCCCTTTCATGATGGAAATGATGTTAAGGAGCCCAGCTCTGTCCCAGCAGTGCCCAGGGCCTGTCCCTGCCCATGGTCACAGGACTGACACACAGCAGGGACTGAGCTGCCAGAGCACTCAGGCCTTGGGCAAGGAGCAAAAAGGAGAGGGAGGCAGTGGAAAAAGAGCATCTCTGAAAAGGTCAAGAGCTGCTGCTCCCTGGCAGTGCTCCTGTACCAGGACTCTTTACCCCTTCTCCTCTGCACACAGGCACTGCCCTCCAGCTTCAGAGAAGTTGTTGGAGGGAGAATCAGGAAAAAAGAATTCAAGTTCTTTATTATACACAGAGATTGTGATTTCTCATGTACAGAATAGCAAAGGCAGGATGTTTGACAAAGAAGTTGCTGAAGGAACTTTTATTTTGTTTAAATGGACACAGGGAATGATTCCTCATTTACACAATTGTGGGTCAAAACAAAAAGTTAGAGAGTGAATTAGGTATGAGATGAAGAATAAATTTCTATGTTAATGACATGAACAGAGGGAAAAAACCAGTAAAGGCCCCTACCCCTACTACTATAAAATCTTTAGTAGGCAGGATGGGCACAAAATGTGTTACACAATGAGTGTTCTGCAGAAGAAAAAATGAAGTTTATTGCTTTTGAAAAAAATCCAGTTATTGTTTTCTTTATGGCATCCTTGAGCTCCTGATTCCTCAGGCTGTAGATGAGGGGGTTCAGTGCTGGAGGAACCACTGAGTACAGAACTGACACAATAAGATCTAGGGATGGGGAGGAGATGGAGGGGGGCTTCAGGTGGGCAAATGTGGCAGTGCTGAGGAACAGAGAGACCACAGTCAGGTGAGGGAGGCAGGTGGAAAAGGCTTTGTGCCGTCCCTGCTCAGAGGGGATCCTCAGCACAGCCCTGAAGATCTGCACATAGGAGAAAACAATGAAAACAAAAAAACCAAGTGCTAAACAGCCACTAACCCCAAGGAGCCCAATTTCCCTGAAGTAGCCTGAGTGTGAGCAGGAGAGCTTGAGGATGTGTGGGATTTCACAGAAGAACTGGCCCAGGGCATTGCCCTGGCACAGGGGCAGGGAAAATGTACTGGCTGTGTGCAGCAGAGCATTGAGAAAGCCAGTGGCCCAGGCAGCTGCTGCCATGTGGGCACAAGCTCTGCTGCCCAAGAGGGTCCCGTAGTGCAGGGGTTTGCAGATGGCAACGTAGCGGTCGTAGCACATGATGGTGAGGAGGGAAAACTCTGTTCCAATGAAGAAGAAAAGGAAAAAGAGCTGTGCAGCACATCCTGTGTAGGAGATGGTTGTGGTGT
>NW_020922839.1:0-605 GCF_003984885.1 Neopelma chrysocephalum
TTAGGACACACTTCTATTCTACAATACTGGCACTGGGGAAATGCACAGGCTGAGTCAAGGATTCTGACCCTGAATTGCTGCCTGTATTTTCATGAGTGTCTAGTGTCTACAGTGCTTTGGTATATGTTGTGCTGGTACCTTCAGTGCCATCAGGCTCTGCCTGCTCCTCACGCTGCTTCTGCTTGAACTTCAGGTTCCCGTAGTGCATGACAGCCCCTGTCAGCTTGTAGATGGCTGTTTTCTCATCAGCACTGAAGCCCAAGATGTCAATGGCACTCTGAAAAAAGTGTCACTAGAGTAAGTACACCAGCTGTTAAAGGTTAGAGAAATAAAAGTTCACCTAGAAAACTTCTGAACTTACATCTGTGGCCATCAGCTCTTCCTGGTCGTTAATGCTGGGAACAGTGATCTCACCTTGACTCACGTACTGATAGTCATATGGGTTGGTGGTGATCAGTAACATCTCTGAAAATAGGGACAGAACAGACATGGGTCAAATGCAATTGGCACATAAAGGAGTTAAATGCAGTGACCTTTGCCTGGAAGAGTTAGTGATCTTTCCTACCAATTAGCTCTGGCTTCTTGTTGGACATGATCTGATAAAA
>NW_020922840.1:0-2893 GCF_003984885.1 Neopelma chrysocephalum
GGCAGTTGCAGTGAGTAGAAAACCCCAATGTTCATCTGAAGTGTAGGACCGGGCAGGGTGGCAGTACTATAGGGCTGAGTTGGCTCCAGGCTCTGGGAGTGGCAGCAGGAGCCCAGGGAGACATTGCCCCTGCTGCAATGAACTGCCTAGGTGTGTGCCAGGGAAGGACTCGTGTCTCTGAACGTGTGTGTGAGCAGTGCATCAGTCCAGCTCAGGTGTGGACACCTCTCAGAGCCCTGACACATTTCTGTGTGTGACTCCAGGAAGACCCCCAATGTGCCGGGGAGTTATTAGATCCTTTGCTGTCACCCTCCTGGTGTCCTGTGTAATGATGAAACTAGAAAAGGTGATCATCATACTCTGTTAATTTTCTGAGAGGAGAAATGTCACTGCTGGAAAGAAGTGTCACTGAAGAGGTGAGAAGAGGGAACATCATTGTTGCCTTCAGCCTGTTCCACAGCAGGTTCCCCTGGAGCCCCAGGGCCACCCGCAGGGAAGCCAGAGGGGCAGAGAAAGGGCTGCCTTTGGCTCTTGCTGTGCTGCTCAGCTGGGCCGGGCTTCTGGCACACAGGGAACTCCTGGCAAGCGGGCAGCACTGCAGAGAGACAGCTCTGCCCAGGAGCAGCTCCTCTGCACAGCCCAGCAGGGCCGAGGGCACTGCCTGTAGCCACGAGAGAAGAGAAGCAAGGCAGAGGGAGGTTAAAGGCAGCAGAAAGATGACAGGTGTTCAGCTGAGACTTCGCTTGGGGACACAATTTCCCACTCCTCTGCAGAGTGAGTCTACAGGTGCAGGGCAATGTCGCTTGTGTTCCTGGAGGAATCTCCTAAAGCTACCACATCCCAGAGCCTTGCGCATCTGTCAGGACTCTCCCAGTTTCTCTGTTGCACAGGAGGAGGATGTTCTCCAGGGCAGGCCTCTGCTCTGCCTTTGACAGAAGCAGCATCACTTCTGCTGGACCCATCTGTTTTTTCTTTATCTACCCTTTTGCACCTGCAAAAAGAAAAATTGCCCAGTCAGTGCCCTGCAAACAGGCAGGTTTCTCTCAGGCCAAAGTGAGTGCACAGACATTCAGATGGAGTGCTGACACGGAAGTCATAGGACAGGGAAACACCTCCAGGAGAAAATCTCCTGGAAGCAGACATAAGATTAGGGCCTGAGACAAAACAAAAACCATGTGTCATCGAATGTTTAGAGATCTCCATATGATCCCCTCCAGTGCAGACCCATCCCTCTGAACAAGCCCCCTGCTCTCCTCTCCTACCCAGCCAAACCTCTGCCCTCAGGGCAGGGGGGTCCAAGGGGGGAAGCCCCTTGTTCTGAGGGGAATCTTTGTTTATATGCAATTTTGAGATTTGGGCTGGCAGTCGGGATGCCGGGCTGAAAACAGGAAACAACAGCCAATACCAGCAGGAAAGGAAGCCTGGAAGCTTTGGCTTTGTTGTGCAGTTGGTTTGTCTGCCAGAAGACTCCATTAGTAGCAAGAGCTTACTCTAATGGCACGTTTGTTCTGGGAGGAATTTTCGTGCATGGGCAATTTTGTGAGTCGGGCTGGCAGTTGGGAGTCAGGGCTGAAAACAGGAAACAACAACCCTTACTGTCAGAAAAGAAAGGCTGGAAGCTTTTGCTTTGTGGTTCAGTTGGTTTGTCTGCCGGGAGACTCCATTTGTAGCAAGAGCTTCCTCTAATGGCACCTTTGATCTGGGAGGAATCTTCGTCCATAGGCAATTTTGGGAGTCGGGCTGGTAGTTGGGAGCCAGGGCTGAAAACAGGAAAAAACAGTCAATACCGGCAGGAAAGGAAGCCTGGAAGCTTTGGCTTTGTGGTGCAGTTGGTTTGTCTGCCGGAAGACTCCCTTAGTCGCAAGAGCTTTCTGTGCTGGCACTTTTGTTCTGGGAGGAATTTTCGTCCGTAGGCAATTTTGGAGCCGGGCTGGCAGTTGGGAATCAGGGCTAAAAACAGGAAACAACAGCCCTTATCCCCAGGACAGAAAGCAAAAAAGCTTTTCATTAGTGTTGCAGT
Organism: Neopelma chrysocephalum; assembly: GCF_003984885.1. Classification (NCBI taxonomy): domain Eukaryota; kingdom Metazoa; phylum Chordata; class Aves; order Passeriformes; family Pipridae; genus Neopelma; species Neopelma chrysocephalum. The sequence goes on from NW_020922840.1 coordinate 2,021, forward strand.
TTCTTTGTCTGCCAAAAGACTCCATTAGTAGCAAGAGTTTGCTCTTCTGGCACCTTTGTTCTGGGAGGAATTTTCGACCATAGCCAATTTTGGGAGTCGGGCTGGAAGTTGGGAGGCAAGCCAGAAAACAGGAAACAACAGCAATTACCCCAGAGAAGAAAGCCTGGAAGTTTTGACTTTGTGGTGCAGTTGGTGGGTCAGCCTGGGCACTCCATGAGCAGCAAAAGCTTTCTGTGCTGGCCCCTTTGGTGTGGGAGGAGTGTTCGTCCGTATGCACTTTTGGGAGTCGGGCTGGCAGTTGGGAGGCATGCTTGAAAAAAGGAAACAACAGCCCTTATTGGCAGGAAAGAAAGCCTGGAAGTTTTGGCTTTGTGGTGCAGTTGCTTTGTCTGCCCGGAGACTCCATGGGCAGCAAGAGCTTTCTGTGCTGGCATCTTTGGTGTGGGAGGAATCTTTGTTTATATGCAATTTTGAGAGTCGGTCTGGCAGTCGGGAGGCAGGGCTGAAGACCGGAAACAACAGCCCTTATTGGCAGGAAAGAAAGACTGGAAGGTTTGGGTTTGTGGTGCAGTTGGTAGGCCAGGCTAAACACTTCAGCAGCAGCAAGAGGTTTCTGTTCTGGCACCTTTGGTGTGGGAGGAATCTTCATCCATGGGCAATTTTGCGAGTTGAGCTGGCACCTGGGAGGCAGGGCTGAAAAATGGAAACAACAACCCTTATTGCCAGGAATTAAAGCCTGGAAGCTTTTGCTTTGTGGTGCAGTTGGTTTGTCTGCCTGGAGACTCCTTGAGCAGCAAGAGCTTTCTGTTTTGGCACCTTTGGTGTGGACGGAATCTTCATCCGTAGGCAATTTTGCGAGTAGGTCTTCAAGAT
>NW_020922841.1:0-3990 GCF_003984885.1 Neopelma chrysocephalum
CAGGTTTGTCTGAAAACAAGGTACAGACAGATCTCACCTGCAGTCCTGATGTTCTTGACTGACAAACTTTCTGAAAACACAGAGAGTGTCTTTCAATTCATAAAAATGTTACCTACACTACAATAACAATATTCTATCCTTGCTAAGCATCAGCCTTTGTGTTCCCAAAAACAAGAAACAGGCCCCAAAAATCTCCTCTAAAAATACCTGAAGTCTCCTGTTACTGCTGGTACTGTTGTCAAATGTGAGTTCTACAATACCCCCAACCGTTAATGCTACAAACTCATTAAGTACAAAATACAATCAAAGTTTAATGCAGGTTCTCACTGGTGAAATGGGACATTGAATGAAATGGATTTATATGAAAATACTGCCCTTTTCCACAAATACAAGGCCTATGTATCTATATACACAGATTATAAAAATAACAAGCCACTTCACAAATAGCCTTGGTAAACTCAAATTTATACAGAAGTAGCACATAAATATGACATTATTTGAAGACAGTCTACCTGTATCCGCAAAAAAGAAAAAAAAGTTTTCTAAAAGTCCAAATACTTTACAAAATGTATCCCCTCCATATAAAAAGTCAGACTTTTTTCCTTCCCATCTGCACAGTAACAAAAAGGCAAATTTCAAGATAAAAAAAAAAAATAACAAGGAAATGAACATACTACCACAAGTTATAGCCACTCTTACCTGAGAAAATAAGTCATGAACGATTCCTCTGAAGCCACTCAGAAAATAAGGTATTGTTCACGGCATTCTACCTGGAGAAAAAAAAAAAGGATGGAAATTTTCAGCATTTTGCTTTAGAAAAGCAGACTAAGTCACATGCCTGAAATGTATTGATCTTTAGGCAATTATTAAGTCAAGAAAATCTTATGAAAGCAGTAACTGTATCTTTAGAACTCAACTCTAAAAATAAAAGTACATTCTTGGTTGAAGAAAAACACACTGGAGATGAGAGTGGCTGACACACAACACACATGATCTGTGTTTTTCATGACTAACTGCAATCTGTTCTTCTCTCTCCCAGTACTTTAATTTTGAAAGACTTAGAGATCAAATGCAAATTTAACATTTTTTTATTGAGTAACTTATCACCCAATACCCCTCACCCCTTGTACTTTTTTTTCACGTAAAAGTCTTTAGAAGTAGGCTATGCAAAATTAAATAAAAACCTTTAGTGATAGCAAAGTTATTTCAAAATAGCTTCTGTCATCAGCTTCTCTGAATTTTAAGTCCTAACTTGCTTGATCTTCCCAAAAAACGCATCTTTTTTACCCTTCAGAATACAGTTTTAAAGCCTTCAGCTTCTTTAACCTTTAATCAGATCCCAAACCATGGTCTTTAACACAAGGAACACTATATTTGCACTACCTCTAGCCAACTTTTCTCGCCTTTTGTGAAGGCAAAAATGTTATTTTATGTTACAGCAGTTATATTTATCATCACCACTACATCATACTTAAGAAGAAGTCTGGAATCATTCGGTAAAGACACAATTTTAAAAAACATTCATTGCTAAATTAAAAGGTATCCAAACATAAATTCAAATTCCTACACCTTAAATATAAAACAGCAGAGCTGGTCCCGCCGCTCCCCCTCACCCCGCGCGGGCAGGACACGGGCGGGGGTGCCCGAGAGCCCCCGCGGGTCCCCTCAGCGAGCGAGGGGTGGGAGAGGGGGCAGGGAGAGGCAGCGCCCCCTCCCCCTCCCGGCTCCGAGGACATTTTGTTTTTCCTCCCAAGGACAAAGGACAATGAGGAGCGCGGAGACTCCGGCACTCACCCTGCGAAGAGCAGCCCGCTGGCCGGCACCGGGGGCCCCGAGGACGGGGCGCTGCTCCCCCGCTCGCCCTTCCCGCGGCCAAGGGCGGCCCTCCGCCCGCCCGGCGAGGGAGCGGCGCGGGCAGCGCTCGCAGCCCCGGCGCCATTGCTGCCCGCCCGTCCCAGCCCCTCTCGGCAGCCCCGCTCGCCGCCCTCCGCAGCCACGGAGCCCCCAGAGTGCCGGACCCGACTCGGCCTTCGAGCGCGGCACCCGGGGCGCCGGCCGGGTGTCCCCAGAGCGAGCGGCCGCTGGTCCCGGGCCGTCCTGTGCCGTGTGTGTGAGGGAACCACCGCCATCTCCTCTCAACTCCTTCCTCCCCGCCCCCCGCACAACATGGCCGCCCGCTCGCTCCTCAGGGAGAGGCGGGAGCGGGAGCGGGAGCGGCCACCGCCCCCTTCCGCTCCCACCAGGCCGGGCCGAGCCGAGCCCGCCTCCGCCCGCCCCAGCACAGCCCTGGGCCCGCTCGGTCCGAGCGCCGCCTTCTCTGCCAAACCCTTCTCCAGAGATCTCTTCGTACCCTCGCCTGCCTGCACTGATACACAGCGGGGTTCAGCCGCCCCTGAGGTGGCTGCTGGCGCCCCGCATCTCGCGGCCCCGCTTGCTGCCATTCCACAAACAACACCTCTGTTCTCATCAGCCTGGCCCAGGGGGAGCTCACCCACCAGGCTCACCATAGAGAGCGGGACCACAAACCCCTCTGCTCTGATCCGAGTACACACCCTGTGTTGGGCACCCTCGGCTCCTGAGGGACGGAGCCACAACAACCCCACACCAGCCCCTCTGCCACATCAGTCCCAGCCCTCGTTTACTGCTGCTCAGAAACAGCACAGACACCTAAAGAAAACTAGGTGTCCTGCTTTTTTTTTTTTTTTTTTAAGCCAACACCATAGAAACTGTCTGGCGTGCCAACCTCACCAGGACACTGTCTCCTATTTTGACTACAGCCGTGGAAACCACTTCAGATATCAGCAGGATGGAAGGGCATCCCCCCCATTCCTGGTTGCTGCCATCAGTGCTGTCCCCAACCCCAGCTATGGTGTTCCTGTGCGAGAAGCACACCCAGCAAACATGACTAGAATTAATATTTACATACTTCAGCAGTCACTTTAAATTATATACATGCTTTTACCTTCTTTCTTGGACTTGATGATCTCAGAGGTCTTTTCCAGCCTGGCTGATTCTCTGATTCTCTGATTCCCATTCCTATGGCAGCACATGCTTGAGGCTCTATCCACAGGGTGATAGAGATGTCTGTCCATATATATCTGCAAGGTTAGTCTGTAAATGTATGGTGTTAGAAAAGCAGGCTGAGTTCTGGGATGGTTGTAGAAGGAGAAAGAAGCCCAGAGCCCAGTGCAAGCAGGCAGCCCTCAGCTTGCACATCATGTCCCCTCCCTGCAGGTTCATGTCCTTGAGCCCAGGCCCTGAGGTGATGCTGAGAATAAGTGCAAGGCAGAGGTGGAGCTGAGGAAGGAGAGCCCCGTGGTGGGGAAGAAGGCAAAGCTGTGAGTGCCCATCCCTGAGAAGGTGCTGTCTCCATCCCCTGTGTGCCAGGTGAGCTGGGGCTTTGCTGCAGAGCTGCAGGCGCTGATTTGAGCGGCTCCAAGTGCTGAGATGGTGGCACCCAGGAACACAAACTCTGCCTGGCCAGGGAGCCTGCAAGGAGGAGCAGAGACAGGCCTGGCAGTGTGGGGGGCCAGGTTGTCCCTGTGCCTTCCCCTGCAGGCCCTGCCTGTCCCTGCTGGGCCCCTGTCCATCTCCATCAGGTCCCTGCCCGTTCCCCCCGGGCTGAACTCCCCCCAGGAACTGCCGTGGAGCTGAAGCTGCTGCCATCCCCCCCTGCAGCCGCTGCCCCAGCCAAGGGAGCAGCAAAGGCAGGGCCAGGAGCAGAGGCAGCAGCAGGGGAGCACTGGGGGGCCTGGGAAGCTCTTGTGTGGGGCAGGAAAGAGGCGCTGGGCACGAGGCCGGGGCTGTGCTGAGCAGGCCCAGCCCTCACATCCCCCCAGCCAACGCCAGCTGCCCAGGGGGCGCGGGAGGGACCCCCAGCCCATGTGCCCCACACTCAGCTGGCAGGGAGAGAGCCAAGGGACAGGGCCACGGGCAGGGACAGGGGTGAGGGACAGGCAGGGCCATTGCAGGGCCATGGTGAGGGCACAG
>NW_020922842.1:0-2504 GCF_003984885.1 Neopelma chrysocephalum
AATTCCTGGTCCTGGATCTCTGCAAGTTCGTTAGTCCAGCTCATTAACGAGCCAGCGGCGTTTCCTCGGGATCTCATTAATCCCAGCCCTTAATGAGTCCAATTCCCGGTCCTGGATCTCTGGAAGTTCATTAGTCCAGCTCATTAACGAGCCAGCGGCGTTTCCTCAGGATCTCATTAATCCCAGCCCTTAATGAGTCCCAGCCCTCAACGTTCCCTTTCTGGGACTGATTCCTGGGATGTTCATTAGTCCCGTCCCTTAATGAGTCCAATTCCTGCTCCTGGATCTCTGCAAGTTCGTTAGTCCAGATCATTAATGAGCGGGTCCTCTCCAGGAGCCGCTGCACCCAGATCTCATTAATCCCAGCCCTTAATGAATCCCAGCCCTTAATGAGCAGCTTTTCTGGATCTCTGGAAGTTCATTAGTCCACGTCATTAACGAGCCGGGTCCCTCCCAGTGGTGCTTCCTTGGGATCTCATTAATCCCATCCCTTAATGAGCCCCATCCCTCAGTGTCCCCTTTCTGGGACTGGTTCCTGGGATGTTCATCAGTCCCATCCCTTAATGAGTCCAATTCCTGGTCCTGGATCTCTGCAAGTTCATTAGTCCAGCTCATTAACGAGCCGAGTCTCTCCCAGTGGCGTTTCCTTGGGATCTCATTAATCCCATCCCTTAATGAGTCCCATCCCTCGACGTCCCCTTTCTGGGATGTTCGTTAGTCCCATCCCTTAATGAGTCCAACTCCTGGTCCTGGATCTCTGGAAGTTCATTAGTCCAGCTCATTAATGAGCCAGCGGCGTTTCCTCGGGATCTCGTTAACCCCATCCCTTAATGAGTCCCATCCCTCCACGAGCAGCTTTTTGGGGGCCAAACCCACCAGCTTTCCATCACCTCCAGACCCTCAATTCATTAATTAATTAATTAATTAAGGCTCTCCCACCTCAATCCAGCTCCTCGATCAGCCTCCGGCCCCTGCCTCCCACCCCGGGGGAGGGTCCGGGCCCCCCCCAAACCCCCCTCCCCGTGCGGCCTCCTGGGCCCCCCCCAGACCTTTTCCAGCCCCTCCCGCAGCTCCTTCACCGCCGCCTCCTCCGCCGCCACCTCGGCGTGAACCCCCCGGGCCTCCCGGGCGAGCAGGAGGAGCTCGGCCGGGTCCTGCTCTCGGCTCCAGCTCAGCAGGAACTCCGCTTTCCTCCGGGCCGCCCGGAACGGGCCGCGCTCGGGGGGCGGCAGCGCCCGCGCCCCTTTCTCCAGCAGCGCCCCGAGGTGCCCCAAGGCCGCGGCCGCGTCCCCGCCGGGGTCCCGGGGGTCTCGCCCTTCCAGGAGCTCCGCCACGGCCAGGAGGGTCCCGCTGTCCCCCAGGGGACCGAGCGGGAGCCCCGCGGCCCGAGCGTCGTTTCGGGCGCTCAGCAGAGCCTCGGCCGTGCTGTGGAAGCGGCGGCCGCGCTCTTCCCCCCTCAGGGCGGCCGAGGCGGCGAGGGCGGCGGCGGGGAGGTCGGGGAGCAGCGACTCGTCGCCGCCGTGCAGGCTGAGGGCGAAGGCGTAGCCGAACAGGGCGTTGGGCAGCTGGAAGCGGAGAAGGGGAGAGCAGGGAGCGGAGCGGAGCGAGGAGAGCGGAGGCACCGCGGTGGGAACGGGAGGGGCGCGGCCGGGGCGGGGCGGGCCCGGCCCGTCGCCATCATCATCCTCCTCCTCATCCTCCTTCCCGAGCTCCTCCACCGGCGCCCGGCCCCGCCACCACCAGGGCCGCCAGCGCGGCAGCAGCGCCGCGGCCTCCCCGGAGCTCAGCAGGCGGCGGAACCCGGCGCGTTCCGCCTCCGTGAGCCGCTCCCACAGCCCCGCGGGCCGCGCCGCGGCCTCCCCCCGGGGCAGGTCCCGCAGCGCCGCCGGCAGGTCCCGCTGCGGGGAGGCGGCGGCGCGGCGGCCGCGCAGCGCCTGCAGCACCTGGTCGCGGTAAAAGGCCTCGGCGCAGGGCCCGTGGGCGCGGTAGCAGCGCAGGGAGCACAGGCGGCGGTGGCAGCGCGGGCAGGTGTAGGACGGAGCGGCGGCGCCGCAGAGGCCGCACGGAGGGGGATCCTCCTCTCCCGGCGGCGCCATGGCGGGGTCTGAGCCGCCGCTTCCGGCGGCGCGGCGAGCGGCGCGCTGGGACACGCCCCCCTCGGGGGATCTCGGCCAATCGCAAATCGCGGTTTGGGTTTCCCCGCCCCCGCTCCGGAGCTCCCCGCCAATCACCGCGCTCCGGTAGGTCCGGGGGCGCTTCGGGACCTTTCGCCCCCGCCCCTCGCTCACCTCCACCAATCAGATGCTTTTCCCGACCCGCCGCACTCGGGTGTTTCCGGCGGCGCTCGGTTCTTTCCGCCTCCCCCCCCCCCAGCGAACCGTTTTCAGGGCTTCGCTGAGAGGCGTGGTTATGCAAATTAGACATCACAGACCACGCCAAAGGAACTCTGGGAGCGTTATTTTGGGGGTATTTCGGGGTTTTTGGGGGTCGATGCGCGCGGAGCG
>NW_020922843.1:0-3059 GCF_003984885.1 Neopelma chrysocephalum
CCCCTTCAAAAGGGTCCCAGGTGTCTGGGGACCAACCCCTCAAGGCCCCCCAAACCCTCCCAAATCCCCCAATATCTCCCTTAAATCCCCCAAATCTTGTCAACCCCACCAAATGTCCAATTCCCCCCAAGACCCCCCTAAATTCTCCCCAACCCCCCTCAAACCCCCTGATTGTGTCCCCTCAATACCCCTGAAAAAAGGTCCCAGGTGTCCAGGGGGGTCCCCAAATGCCCCCACTCCCACCAAGAACCCCCAAAATCTCCCTTAACCCCTCCATATCCCCCCAAAGTCACCCCCCAGACTCCCCAAAATTTCCCCAAATCCCCACAAATCCCCAGAACTTCTCTTCAAGACCCTCCAAACCTCCCAAATCCCCCTGAGCTCCCCCCAAATCTCCCCCAACCCCACCAATGCCCCCCAAAGGAGGTCCCAGGTTCCCGGAGGGGGGAGGGGATCCAAGAAACCCCGTTGTGTCTCAGGTGGGAGTTTGTGGCTTGAATGGCTGGAAGAAGAATGTCTTTAAACTACAAATTTCCTGCTCTGGGGGAGGAAAAAAAAAGGTAAAATAAACTTTCTCTGGGGGTTTGGAGTGTGACTTTTCGTCCTGATGTTGCAAAATGTGGCAGAGGAAATGCTGGGGGGGCTTTGCAGGGCAGGGTGGTGGCAAAGGGGACCTCGAGGCCCCCTCGGGAGTGCCCAGGCTTTGCCTCCTCCTCTCCCTCCCGGAGGAAGGGCTGGAGGAGATAATTGTATCCACCAACTGTCCAGATGGATAAAGCTCCCGAAGGCAGGAGATGGAAAAGCCTTTAATTATTCCCGTGGGTTTGGAATCACGGAAAGCCTCCTGGGATGTGTGAGGATGGAAGGGGGGTGGAAGCAGCCGGAGGAGGGCTGCAGGGGAGGATCAGGGATGGATTTATGGCACACACAGCCAGCATTTCATGTTTTCCACTTCAATTTTGCCTTCAGAGGAAGCGCAGGGGGTGGATCTTGCTGTGATATTGAGGTGCCTTTGTTCCACATTGGGATTTGGGGCCAGAGAGCTGCTGTGTCCTTGGCCAAACCTGCCTTGCTTTGCTTTGCATGTCATTGGATTTGGGGTGTTTTTTCTTAAATTTGGGGTTTCCTCTGTGGCTGCTGGTTTTGCTGTAACAGAAGAGTCATATGTGTGATGAATTGAAGCTGGAAAAAGTCCACTTAGGGCAAAATATCACTGTAGAGGAAAACAACTGCTGGACAACTCCATCCAGCACCAGTTCAGGATTGAGCAGGGAGTCTGGAATTAATTCCAGTCCTTACTTTAATTTTGGGAGGGAGGGTTTTGCCAGGTCAGGCACCTCATACGCAGAGCTGAGCTCGGAGGCTGTGTTTTATCCAGCAAGGTTTGATTAGTGCTGACATAGAGGACTTGCAGCTCTAATTAATCTTAATAGCTGGATTCTCATCCAGCTGGTCATTAATGGCAATTAATACTCACTCTGGTGCTTCCCCACAGATCAACCTCTGATTTAATACAGATTTAATACAGATTAAATCTGTGATTCAACACTCAACAGGAGTTTTCTCTCTAGAACCCATTTTCTTCCTTATTGGGGATTTAAATCTCTGACAACACAACTAAACATATGTTTGGAGTGTTTATCCAGAGGCTTATCGGGATTTGATGTCCCTTGGCTACGGATTTATAAAACCTTCAGTGCTCTCATTGTTCAAAAGCCCCAATAGAGGCTCTGGGCCACCAGTGCTGTCAATCTGTACTGGTTTGTACTGGGAAAAGCTGGTGGAGTGGCTGCTTGGGTGACTCATTTTGGGTTTATCCCTCCTGCCTCAGCCAGCAAATGTTTTTCAAGCTCTGTCTGCAGACTTTGTGTTTTTCCAGCTGTGAGGCCTGTCCTTGTGTCAGATCAATTTGTTGCAGGGATGCAGAGCAGGGAGGCTCCTGGTGCAATTTTGGGGTGCGAGAGGGGGGAAAAAGCCTTGAAGAAACAAAGTTGAGTTTAATATTTAAGGCTGAAATTCACCTCTTGGTGATATCCAATGATTAGGGCTGGAAGGTGCATCCAGGTCCTGTTTCAGATCTTTCAGGTGTGGGAAGTGTGAGGGTTTGGAGGCAGCAGGATTGTTGTGAGGAGGATAAATAATGCTTTTTTTGGGCTGATTTCATGTGTTACTCTGTGGCATAGACTCTCTCCAGCCTGTGTGAACCCAGCCACCCCCAAGGGGAATGAAGACCGAGCTCTTTTCCCACATCACCTTCACTCAGCAGAAGGAACTGGGGCCTTTTCAGCTGCTTGCAAGCAAGCAGCAGGTCTGCAATTAAATCCATTTATTCTGCATAAAAACTGATTTTAAAATAGGAAAATGCTGCAATCTGGATGGCTTTCCCCTCCCTGGAGCTGGGGATGGACCGAGGCTCCAGGAAGGTGATTTTTAGCAATAAGCTCAGACCAAATTCCCTCATGCTTGGCCTGGAACTATCTCACAGTGTGACTAACACATTAAGGAAGCAGCAAGTGAGGCATTGAAATGTTTTTACACATTTATTGGGGAGAAATTGGATGTGGCTGTTGCTCTACACTCGGTGTGTGGCTGTGGGCACCTGCAGCCTCGTGTGCTTTTTGTTCTCCTGAGGGTGTGAGGGGGTCCCTGGACAAGGTGACCCATGTGGTTGATCGAGGGGAGCCAGTTGCTGGAGTGGGTTTGGATTTTTGATCCTGGCTCTCTCAGGATCCTTCTGGACAAACTGTCCAGCCCACAGCTGGATAAACACAGCATGTGGTGGGTGAGCAACTGGCTCATGGGTTGGGCACAGAGGGTGACGGTGACTGGGGTGACACCAGACTGTGACCTGTCACTGCTGGGGTCCCACAGGGCTCCACCTTGGGCCCTGTGCTCTTCAACATCTCCAGCAATGACTTGGACACGGGACTGGAAGGGACACTGAGCAAGTTTGATACAAAACTGGGAGGAGCTGTTGAGTCCCTGGAAGGCAGGGAGGCCCTGCAGGGAGAGCTGGACAGATCAGAGGCCTGGGAATCACCAACCATATCCCAGAATAT
>NW_020922844.1:0-4885 GCF_003984885.1 Neopelma chrysocephalum
GCTCGGCGGCCGCCAGCAGGCGGGCGCGGTTGTGCGCCGTGAGCGCCAGGCGCCCGGTGTAGAAGAAGTCGAGCAGCAGCTGGAAGGTGTCGGCGAGGCCGTCGGGCAGCGCCACGGGCCCGCCGGGGCCGCGCGCGCGGAAGAAGCGGGAGCAGCTGGCGAGCACCGGCCAGTGCGCGCGGAACTCGCGGCCGCCCACGCCGAGCGTCGCGTCGCAGAACTGCCCGGCCGCGCGCTGCCGGTTCAGCTCCCGCAGCACCCGCACGCTGTGCGCCGCCGCCGCCGCCATGGCCGCGCCCGGGGCCGGCACCGGCACCGCCGGAAGTGGCGTCACCGAGCGCCGGCAGTGACGCGTGTGCCTGTGACTGTCTGTGTGTCTGTCTGTGTGTCTGTGTGTCTGTCTGTGTGTGTGTCTGTGTGCGCGGGGCCGGGGCCGGGGCCGGGCAGGGGGGGTGCGGTGCGGTGCGCTGCGGGTCGAGTCGAGCCCCGCGGCCCCGGGCCGGTGCCCGCAGCTCAGGCGGCGGCCCAGCGGCGCGTGTACGCCTGTATGGCCATCTGGAAGTGCTCGGCCGTGTTCTCCTGCGGCCGCAGCAGGATGACGAAGGCCCGCGGCACGAAGTACCCGCCCAGCAGCGCCCCGAGCGTGCCCAGCGCCCCGAGCACCTTCGCCGCCGCCTCGGCCCGGCCGCGCAGCGCGCCCTGCGAGCAGAGCACGGCGGCCGAGCAGCCCAGGTGCAGCAGCAGGCTCACCGTCAGGCCCTTGGCCTCGTTGTAGCCGGCGGGCAGGTCCGTGCCCGCGTAGCTGAGCGCGAAGCAGCCCACGCTGAGCAGCACCGTGTAGACGGTGGCGGCGATGGCCGCGGCGCTCGGGGCGCACTCCAGCACCACCCGGTCGGGCTGCGCGCTGTAGTCCCGGAGCGGCACCGCGGGGCTGGCGACCTCGGCGGCCAAGCACAGCATGGCCTGCAGCGCCGTGCTGGCGGCCACAAACAGCAGCGGGCCCTGGCGCCGCAGCCAGGCCTCGTAGAGCGCCGGGCAGCGCGCGTTCAGCTTGAAGATGCAGAGGATCTGGAAGGAGCGGGTCGCCACGCACGAGAGGAACACGGTGAAGCTGACGGCAAAGAGCGGCTGCCGCAGCAGGCACGCCGGCCGCGTGGGCTCCCCGAAGTAGCAGAAGAGGCTGCTGCAGGTGCAGGCCAGGGACCCCAGCATGAGGAAGCACATCTTCCCGCCCGCAGACTTGACCACGGGTGTGGAGACATTGAGGGCAAAGAGGACAGCCAGCGCCGCCATGAGCAGCATGAGGAGCACAGCCAGGGTCAGCAGCACCCAGGAGAGGGGCTCGGACCAGGACAGGAACTCGACAGTACGGCTGAAACAGGCCTCGCTCCCTGCCGGGGCCCACTCGTCCAGCCCGCAGGCCTGGCAGCTGTAGGGGTCTGCAGAGGACATGGGCACCTCGCATACCTCGGACCCGGTAAGAGCTCTGCCCCAGCCCGGCCTGCAGCCTCCCAGGCTCTGCCCACCTCTCAGTTCTGCTCGTTCCCACAGGCACTCCCAGGCCTTGGGGAGCAGAGGGAGCTCTTTTTCCAAAAGACCCCCCACACCCAGAGTTCCACCCATGGACTTCCCCGAAGTCTGTGGCTTTGGCTGAGGTGTGGGGCCCGCAGGACGTCGGCTGGGTTAGGCTCAGGGCTGTGGGTGAGAGGGGGCCCATGCATCCAGCAATAACCTGGGAAGGGTCTGCAGCAGCCCCCTTGAATGGGACAGGACCTCACTCCCATTGTTCTCAGAGCTGCCCCTCCCCACCCGGTAGCCCAAGAGCAGGCTGAGGGTGCCAGGGAACCAGCTGCCAGGAAGAGGGTTGTCATTGTGGCTGGTTACTCTGGGGCAGGAGACTGCTGCTGTCTGTCCCAGGCAGGGCACATTTCCATATGCCAGCTGCTGGTGACCGCATGGTGCGGAAGCCCCGGGTGCCATCTGGGGCACAAAGGCAACCACTGCATCGAATTTCCCTGGCAGAGGATGTGGTGCAGGGAACAGCTGCTGGGCTGGACATTCCTGTCCCCTGGCCACAGGAGAAGGGGCTCTGTTTGCCCAGGTGGGCTCACCTGTGGGCAGCGCTCCCTGGAAAGTGCAGGATGTGGGCTTTGCATACCCACCGGTGAGCAAATGGGAGCCAGACCACTGCCATCAGGTCAGCTCAGGCTTTACTGACCGCAGGAGGGAAGAGGCTGGGAATGGGGAGAAGGGAGCAGGAGGCAGGATGCGGGGAGGCAAGGAAGGGGTGGGAGCAGCTCCCAGGGTGTACTAACCTGATCTGTTCAGGAAGGTTCCCAAGGGACAGGCCACACAGCTAAAGCAGCACCGGTGGCGGCTCTGCTGCAGCCGCCACTCCCCCGGCTGACAGGCCTTGGAGCACACCGAGGGGGGAGCCTGCCAGAGTGCAGACAGGGCCAGCCTGTGAGCAGGGTGGGCAGCAGCACAGCTTGGGCCCAGCAGCACTCTGGCACCCCCCACCTCTGACCACCTCTGTCCACCCTCAGTTTTGCACTGCTATGAGGAAGCGCCCCACAATAGCTGGCATTGGGACATAGCCAGCTCAGTAGTGAGGAATAAATAAGACCTGAGTGCAGAACAGTACCTGGCTCTCTTTTGTGTGCCACAGGACTTTGCCTGGGTCGATGCTCAGCCTGTCAGGGTTGACATGGAAGGTTCCTATCACATCAGAAGCCCAGCTTGAGCCACTCCAGTTCCACATGACGATGTCGTAGCCTTTACAAATATCCCCGTTGGTGTCAAAAGAGACTTGGCTCTTGTACAGGGTGAAGTTTACCTGCCTGATCTTTTGTAGGAGCTGTAAAACAAAGGAGTAAGAGAGGAGCCCTTCCAATGGTGAGACTCCTGCCATTGGGAGGGAGATGTGCCGGAGGATCCCTCCTCTGTGCTACCTCTGCTCTCCAGACCCCCATCATCTGCAGGAAGTCCCATCCAGGTCTCTGTGAGGCCTGAGCACAGTGGGAAAACCCTTCCCTGTGGGAAAGGATCCTCAGGGATCCTCTTCCACAAGGAAGATCCTTCCTCATATTGCTCTTACCTGCCAGGGATAGACGGTGGCTTTGCTGCAAGCCCCCGAGGCACAGCCCAGCAGGTTGTGGAGGCCGTGGGCCACGGCGTACACGGCCGAGTACACGTTGAAGGAGGCCTGAGCGTCGTACAAGTTGGGGACAGCAGTGAGTGAGTGGCAGCTGCTGTAGGGCTGGGTGCAGCTCCCCCCCGATTCCCCGCCTGCCCCTGCAGTGCCGGCACACTTGGCCGCAGCACCTTCCTCCACCATCTTCCAACTTTCAAAGCGTTCCAGCATCACAGACTCTGGCTTTTCAACTGTCATCCCGATCACCGTGCCAATGGTCGGGATGCCAGGCACCTGCCAGATGGTTTGAGACAACAACCAGTCTTCAGAGCCCACCCACACCATGCCTGTGATGTTCCTCTGGACCACCACCTCGAAGAATGGGCGGGCGCTTCGGCTGTTGGAGAAGACGATGGTGACGTTGACCTTGACGTCTGTGAGGATTCGGACCAGGTTGTGGAGCTCAGGGTTGCTGGTGTCTGTGTTGGCAGGAATGGTGCCTCGGTAGGCCACGCACACGTCGCTTGCGGTCAGCAACTTGTGCAGGGCATCCAGGCCACCCCTGCCATAGGTGTTGTCGCTGCTCAGCAGCACCACCCAGGTCCAGCCAAAGTGCTGCAGCAGCAGGAAAATAGCTTTCACCTGCTGCCTGTCACTGGGGATGGTGCGCAGGAACGATGGGTACAGCCGCTTCATGCTCAGCGTCTCCACAGAGGCCTCATAGCTGATCTGTAAAGTGAGCCAGGAGAAAGGGGGAGGCACTGCCCCAGGCAGTGGCATCCCTGAGAGCTAATGGCACAGGCAGCCCATCCTGGGGAGACTCAGAGCTGGGCAGGCAGTGGAGCCAGCACAGGGTGTGCTGTGGCAGGAAAAAACTGTGATGGATGGGAGCCAACCGTGATTCCTGCCTGCCCCCAGATAGGGGCTGGGAAGGGACCCCAGCCAGCCCACACAGAGGGGCTGCATTTCCAGCTCTGCCAGCCTCCTCAGCTCTGAGTCCACCCTCTCTCAAACCCTCACTGCTCAGGATCCCTGTTCTTCATCAGCTGCAGGAGCTGCGCTCACCTCTGGTACGAGGAAGATGCCGAGGATGGCGGCTGTGGTGAGGGCCAGCTGGGTGCTGTCGGGGCCGATGACAGCAACAGCCTGGGGCTCATAGTGTTGGAAGGTGGGGAGCAGCTGGACATCCTGCCTGCCTTTGCGGGCGAGGGCGCTCAGGGTGGCGTGCAGGTTGGCGGGCTCAGAGCAGGTGTCGTAGATGTCGTAGCCCAGAGTGACGTTCGGGAGCAGCGTGCTGGAGTTGTTGATCTCCTCTATGGTGAATCGCAGGGCCTGGGACAGGCAGTAACCGTGGCTCTTGAAGACGGCATTGCTGCGGAACCGAGGGTGGTTATTAGGGAGGACAGAGCGCGGCTGGGGGAGCGGGCGGCGCGGGCACTCACTCATCGCAGCCGCGGGCCAGCGGGCTGGCATCGGCGCGGGGCCCGGCGGCGTGCAGCGGGAACAGCCCGGCCAGGCGGTAATCGCCGCGGAAGGCGAGGGCGGCGGCGGCCGCGCACAGGGAAAGGCAGAGGCGGAGCGGGGCGGGCGGCGGCATCGCGGGGCGAGGCGGCGCCGGCCGGGCGGCTCTTAACGGGGCGGTGGCGGCAGGCGGGGCTTGGCACCGGGCGGGCGGCGCCGGCCGAGGGGCGGCCCCGGGAGGCGGAGGAGGCTCAGCGGCCATGCCTGCGCGGCGCAGCCGCCCGCGCCGGG
>NW_020922845.1:0-2623 GCF_003984885.1 Neopelma chrysocephalum
GTCGTGGTCTCAAGATTCAGTATGGTCCGAACCCTCCCTAATACACTTGTGTAAAGGTTGTTCTATTGGCAAAATACACTTGAAAATAAATCAAAACCAGCTTTATCTCTTGAATAACTTGCTTTGTTTATATTGGTTGGATTTTCACTTAAGTTTGTGAACTTCTAGGGTAAGTAATAAGTACCTACTGGAAGATGAATGCATGCAAAAATACATCCTAATTCTGTCTAATTTGTTCAGGCTGCCAAGTACAGAGGAGTACTAGAAACAAACCATGCTTCCTGAACTTGATCAAATGCTACACCCTGGCACAGGGGTAAGTAGTAATCTGCCCACCTCACTGCAACCAGCCAGGTTTGAGGTGGATTCCATACTTCATAAGAGCCTGGTGAAACACCAGAAAGATTTTTTTTTAAGGCTTGTATGAGAAAATTGGGCTAATTCCAAGTCTAATAGTTTATTTTCTTCAGAAAGCTGTGCTTCCTTTAGAAAACTGTGGGAGTTGATTCCCCATTCACAGAAAATTTTTGGCCTTCTACTCCTCAAATCTAAGCACAAAGGTTGATGAAATAGAGATTCCAAATCTAACTATCAAACAGAAAACTTCATTACAAGTTAACAAATCTACTAGTTTTCATTGCCTCTCTAAAAAATTGCATGTGAAGTTGATGCATGTATATAAATCACATTAGGAAAAACTGCTTGCAAAAAGCTATCTTATAAGTGTTATTGAAAAAGGCCCCTTTTTTCATTTGTCCTGTAATTAAACCTCAACTACTACTATCTACATTTTGGTGCCAAAATGTCTCTGCATTATGACCACCATTCTGGTCAGCTCAAATTTGAAAGCAACATTCTGCTGAAATGCCTGAATATTCATGGACAGTCTTCCAGCACAATTTCTGCACTTTCAACACAGGGTTCATTTTGGGTTGCTGCATTTGTGGAAAAGCAGAGGAAGGGACAGAATCTAGTTTCCAGTGTTCTTGACCAGTTGTTAAAAAAAAAATGAAATAAAATAAGGAAGGGATTAATTGTATTGCAGTACAATGTGTGAGAGGTGGGACAAATGAGAACTGTAGAACCACTGAGGCTAAGTAATCTTCTTCTCTGTCTGGAAGACTAGCTGCCTGCAAGATATGGTTCTAATTGGAACCTCCCCAGTGTCTAGGTATAAGACACGGATTTTACCATAAGCCTGAAATGGGACTTTCAGATTTCCAAATCAAATAAAATTTTGATTGATTTCCCAACTCCCTTTACTGTCCCTCCAACTGAAAGATCACGTTCAACTTCAACATTTTGCTTTCTCCACCACCACCACCTTTTGCAAAAAGGGAATCTGGATCTCTCTCAGAGCACTCTGAAGATAAGTTGCTTCTTTACTGACCAGGTTGGTGTTATGTATACTTTTGTGGAGTGAAAACAGATTGACTAGGTTTGCTGAGAAGAGACTGCGCATTTAAATGCAGTACATATGCATAACTTTCTCCCTGAACCCATCCTGTCAGGTTATAACTTGAAGTAAGCTATGTAGAATAGGGGTTGTCATTTTGTACAGTTGTTAACAATGGTTAAGTGTCTATTTTCAGTTTAATACTACTAGTCCCTCAGTAGTATTAAAAAAAATTAATTCAAGTGAGTTGTTTCTTGGCCCATTGTCATGAATTTGAGTGACACTTATTCCCTTCTCCCTCTGAAGCACTCACAGAGAGACTGTTAATTTTCATCATTCATCTTGAGATTCCTTTTTTTGTTTTTGTTTTTGTGTCACTTCCTTAGGCCTTTGAGTTTCCTCCTCTGGATTTCTTCACTTCTTACCCATCTTCCTTAAAAATATGTTTTCCCAAATTAGATACTGTTTTAGCTGAAATAGGCCAGAAATGTCTTAGTTGTAAAACTGTTGTTTATAATCCCAGTTTCTGGGAGGAAACTGGGTGAAAATACAATAGTATTAATTCATGTTGGGCTTCTGTTCCACTTTAAACATTATCTGCTTTTTTTTTTTTGCAAAACTACTCTCTAGTCTCCTCTTATATTTATATAGCTGAAGATTCACAGTAATCACAATTTATAATAATACAGAGAAAGTGAAAAGCTCAAACATTACATATTTTCAATTAAAAAGAATAACGAACTGTTACAAACTTGGATCTAAACAAGGATATCCACTGAGCAGATACATCTTGCATTGTAAATGGAGATATCAGTGGCTGAGTAGAACTCTAGTAGTAGGAAATAAAATTTTAAAAATCTTCTCTGAACAGCAAGCAGTACACTGTACATGCAGCGAGGGGGGGGAGGAAGTGGGTTCAATAGATCTTTAGAAGCATGCTCTCAGATCATTAGAAGCAAAAATTTAAGGTGTCTTTTACTAAGCTTCCAACATGACCTAAAATTGAAATCCCCATTCTGATGTACAAAGCAATGTTTAAGCAATAATACCCACGAGATACTTTGAATTAAAGGTTGAACCAGATTGTCTTTCAAGGTCCTAGGCTCAAAACTAACCTGGGATTTTCTAATCTGGGTTGTTCTGTTGTTCTGTGTTTTTATGAAAACAGAGAAAAAAAATAATTCTTTAAATTATATTGGTCAGTGTATTAGGGAGGGTTCGGACCAT
>NW_020922846.1:0-4031 GCF_003984885.1 Neopelma chrysocephalum
GTTGGTTTGTTTTGTTTGTCTGTCTGTTTTTAGCTTACCTGTGGCTACTGCCCAGGTTCAGCATGTTCTGGATATATTTGCTTTGCTCTGTTATGTCCTGAAAGTGTGGATAGGTCAAAGGGTTGTTCCTGGATTTCTCCTTGAGATTGTGTATAGGTATGTGTTAGTAAAGTAGGAAATGTAAGACTTGCCGAAATTGTTGTAACAGGTATGTAGCCTGTGTACCCCTATATGGTTGCGAGCTATGCTGGTGTTGGTTCATGCCTTCAGTAGGGTCACCCATGCCAGACAGGTCAAAACCGTAGGACCAGATACACTACGTTCTTGGGCAGGATGAGCTCGTTAGCCTTCTGGCAGTCATCCTAGGAGAAGGACAACTCTAATCTCAAACCCGGGTAGATGGAGCTCGCTTAGCCCTGTAAGGCCATCCATCTAAGAGAAGGTCACTCTAATCAAACCTACGTCCTGAGGACCTCGCTGCCACCGTCCAAGCTTGCTCGGCCCTGGCAGATGAACCTTAGGATTAAAGGGTGGGTTCAGTTTCGCGCATACTGCATCTCACCTAAAAAATCCATTGCGCAGACTTGAAGGCTTTACCCACACGCAAAAAGTCCTGTAGCGACGGGCGAGGGTCGAAACGGTAGGTGAAAGGTGCACTGGGAGCCGCAGACCCAACCCTGCATGCAGGCGGTTCAGGATATTGGTCATTTGAGACTGACGGAGATGAGAGTCTCTTGGGGCAGCACCCTGAACGTCCAAGCAGCCTTTTCAAGGACAGCACTGCTTGCTCCACTCGGAGAGGGGCCTAGAAAAGGTGGCCTAAACAAAGCTCATCTCCACCTTCACCCGGTTGGTTAACCGCAGACCAACGGGCATCTTCTTCCAATGCGGTCGCACAAAGAGCAAAAGTCAAAGGCAGGCACCTGCCTCCAAAGGTGTACCTAAATTAACTCTAGCATGTTGGAACATCAGAACCATGCTCGATTCTGCGGATAGCGGTCGTCCTGAGCGACGTTCTGCCCTAATTGCCCATGAACTGGCCCGTCTCAACATTGACATTGCTGCTCTCAGTGAAGTTCGCCTTCACGAGGAAGGCAGCCTCAGAGAACATGGTGCCGGTTACACACTCTTTTGGTCAGGTAAGTCCAGAACTGAAAAACATCTCTCAGGTGTCGGCTTCATGATCAAAAACTCTATTGTCCCTAAACTCGAAAATCTGCCGACAGGTCACTCTGACCGCATTATCTCCCTACGCCTTCCACTAAACAACAAGCATCACGTTGTCATCTTTAGTATATATGCCCCAACTCTCCAAGCTGACCCTGCTGAAAAAGATAAATTTTACACTGACCTGCGCTGCCTTACTCAAAAGGTACCAGCAGATGATAAGATCATTATCCTTGGTGATTTCAACGCCAGAGTAGGTAAAAATTTTGAAGCATGGAAAGGAATATTAGGCAAGCATGGTGTTGGAAACTGCAACGATAATGGTCGACTTCTGCTAGAATTCTGTGCGGAGCAACAGTTTACCATCACCAACACTATCTTTCAGCAGAAAAATAGTCTGAAGACAACCTGGATGCACCCCAGGTCTGAGCATTGGCACCTCATTGATTATGTCTTGGTGCGACGGAGAGATGTCCGCGATGTCCTCCATACCCGCGTGATGCCCAGCGCAGAATGCCAAACAGACCATCGGCTTGTGCGCTGTAAACTCAACTTTAATCTCAAATTCAAACCCAAAAGGGGCAGTATCCCAAGGAGAAGACTCCAAGTTAACGATCTCCAATCAGCCACAGTAAGAGAAAGATTCCAGGCAAACCTTCAAACTAAGCTTGATAACCATTCCACAGATTCTGCAGATTCCTCTCCTGAAACAATTTGGCAGCATATTAAAAGCAGTATCCTGCAATCCTCTGAAGAATCCTTAGGGTTCTCCCTCAAGAAGAACAAGGACTGGTTTGATGAAAATAATCAAGAAATCCAGGAATTGTTGAGGAAGAAGAGAACTGCCCACCAAGCACACCTTGCACTGCCATCCTGTCACGCAAGAAAAACAGCCTTTCGTCTTGCATGCAGCAAACTCCAACAGAAACTCCGTGACATCCAGAACAAGTGGTGGATCGATCTAGCTGCAAAAACTCAACTATGTGCAGATACAGGGGATCACAAAGGATTCTATGAGGCCCTGAAAACAGCATACGGGCCTACATACCAAGTCCAAAGCCCACTACTCAGTGCAGATGGTCAAACGCTTCTGACAGATAAAACCTCCATTCTGAATCGATGGTCTGAACACTTTCAGACTCTTTTCAGTACCAACCGTGTAGTCCAAGACTCAGCAATTCAGTCCATCACACAACAACCAGTGAAGTATGAATTGGATACTGCTCCCACTTTAGGAGAAACCCTCAAGGCCATACAGCAGGTGAAAATCGGCAAGGCAGCTGGGGTTGATGGAATCCCACCTTGAAGTCTGGAAACA
The DNA here is from genome assembly GCF_003984885.1 of Neopelma chrysocephalum. NCBI lineage: Eukaryota > Metazoa > Chordata > Aves > Passeriformes > Pipridae > Neopelma > Neopelma chrysocephalum. Next base: position 2,486 of record NW_020922846.1, read on the forward strand.
TGGGGGCCTTGCACTCCATGCTAAATTTCATGAGCTTGTGGTGCGCTGTTGGGAACTAGGCGAACTACCATCAGACCTTCGTGATGCAGTCATCATCACCTTGTATAAGAAGAAAGGTACTAAATCTGACTGCTCAAATTACCGTGGTATTACTCTGCTCTCCATTGCTGGCAAAATCTTGGCAAGAATACTCCTGAGCAGACTAATACCCGCTATAGCAGAAGATACTCTACCTGAAAGTCAGTGTGGCTTCAGAGCCAACAGGAGCACCACAGACATGATATTTGTTCTCAGACAACTGCAAGAAAAGTGTAGGGAACAGAACAAAGGTCTCTATGTAACCTTTGTCGACCTCACCAAGGCTTTCGATACTGTGAGCAGAAAAGGTCTTTGGCAGATTTTGGAACGTTTAGGTTGTCCCCCCAAGTTCCTTAAAATGATCATCTCACTTCATGAGGATCAGCATGGCCAAGTCAGATATGGCAACACACTCTCTGAGCCTTTTCTAATAAAGAATGGTGTGAAACAAGGCTGCGTTCTCGCTCCTACCCTATTCACAGTCTTCTTCAGCATGATGCTCCAAAGGGCCACGGTAGACCTTGATGATCAGGACGGTATCTACATTCGATATCGTACTGATGGAAGCCTATTCAACCTAAGGCGACTGAAGGCCCACACTAAGACCCTAAACCATCTTGTCCGGGAGCTGCTTTACGCTGATGACGCCGCCCTTGTTGCCCACACAGAAGTAGCTCTGCAGCGTTTAACATCCTGCTTTGCAGATGCTGCTGAGCTCTTTGGGCTGGAAGTCAGCTTAAAGAAGACAGAAGTTCTCCATCAGCCTGCACCTCAGGAAGTCTTCCATCATCCCCACATCACCATTGGCCAGTCAGAACTCAAATCAGCCCAACAGTTTAATTACCTAGGCAGCCTCATCTCCTCGGATGGTAAGATTGACGGGGAGATAGACAATAGGTTAGCGAAGGCATATAGTGCTTTTGGAAAACTCCATAAAAGAGTATGGCGTAATAAACACTTGAAGAAAAGTACCAAGATCAGTGTTTACAGAGCCATAGTGCTGTCTACTCTTTTATATGGTTCCGAATCATGGGTCATCTACCGCCACCACCTGCGTCTCCTAGAACGCTTCCATCAACGCTGCCTCCGTACAATCCTAAACATCCGCTGGTCAGATTATGTGACCAATACATCTGTTCTCGAACAGGCAGCAATCACAAGTATTGAGGCCATGATACTGAGAACGCAACTGCGATGGGCAGGGCACGTCTCCAGGATGAAGGACCACCACCTCCCTAAGATCCTGCTTTATGGTGAACTTGCCACTGGCTGCCGCAAGAGAGGAGCTCCGAAGAAAAGATACAAGGACTCCCTGAAGCAACAACTCAGCCTCGGGCATATTGACCACCATAACTGGTCCACTCTGACCTCCAATCGGGAGGCCTGGAGACACACCATTTATAACGCTGCTGATGCTTTTGAGAAAGCACGCAGGATCACCCTTGAGGAGAAAAGACAACGCAGAAAG
>NW_020922847.1:0-797 GCF_003984885.1 Neopelma chrysocephalum
ACATGCCTGGAAGTCTCTCCTTTATTACTGCTTTTGTCTCCTCTCTCATCACATCTAACATGTGCTCTGGCTTGGCTGCCGCTCCATCGCACTGTCTGCCGTCAAGCTTCTACAGCACACGTCCGAGATGTAGCTTCTACAGCATTCGTCTGATCCTTCACGAGTGACACTCCAAGTCTTGCGGAACAATACTGTGTTTTTCTACAATCAAGGCAAGGACAGAACCCGCCTCCTATCCAAAGAGAAAGACCTTCACGAAACAGAGAATCATGGTGCCTTCCTGGAGTGGATCAGATTATCAAGGAGAAGACGGCTCAGGAGAAGTAAGGGACACACATTGCAACTGACTGCAGTTTGCCCAGACTTGCACTGCGCTGTGCTGTGTACTTCACTAGGCACTCGGGCATTCTCTCACAAGCCTCTTTGTGGGACAGAAACGCCCTGTTTTTTAGGGGCGCAACTGTGCTCCGCTGTAGAAACAATTAACCGAGTTGTATATTTCTTCGAAAATCAATCCCCTGAAAGCTCCAAAGAAGACGGTGTCAATGAGTCCGTGATCGCCCGGGCGCAGGACTACAGCGCCGCCTCCCCATGAAGGGACCCGGAGAGCCAGAGGACGGTCCAACGACGATCTCCCGACACCGTCAGCCGCCACGCTGAAGTCCGCAGGTCTCTGGACACTTTAGAAGCGCGTACCGGGAGTTCGGGGTTGTGGCCCGGGAGCTGCCGCTAGAAATGGATAAAATCACCGATTCGTATGTTAGCGCTTGAGCACTTGAGGGTGATTTCACTGCCCT
>NW_020922848.1:0-308 GCF_003984885.1 Neopelma chrysocephalum
TCAAGGGCAGGTTGGATGGGGCTCTGAGCAACCTGATCTAGTTGAAGATATCCTTGCTCATTACAGGGGAGTTGGAATAGAAGAACTTCAATGGTCTCTTCCTACCAAAACTCTTCCATCATTCTACTGGAGCCAAGGTTGACAAGGATCATCCAGGTTTCAGACCCAGCTGAGCATCACCTTTGATGGCCCATCTGGCAGCTCTGCTATAAAGCTGCTGCAAAGAACCTCCAGACCTAAAGGAGCTTTTGTGCTGGGCTCAGCTGTGGCTCTCAGGGCTGGGGGGTTGGCTTTTGGCTGCCAGGTGC
>NW_020922848.1:408-2016 GCF_003984885.1 Neopelma chrysocephalum
CTGGCTGGTCCATTTTGGAGCCACCTGAATCTGGCTCTCTCTGACACAGAGTCAACTCTTGATCTCCTCTTCCCTGAGGGAAACCTGCAGCCCCCTCACTGCTACCAAACCTGATCCACAGGGTCATTCAAGTGCCCAGGAATACAGGAGGTCATTGAGCCCATTAATTCCTCAGGCTGGTTAAACAAGACTTTGTCCTCTTCCTGTCCCTGACTGCAGGTTCTTTCTCTCAGAGCAGAGCTGGGCTGGACCTCAGCCGTGCTTTGCTCCAGAGCCTGCTGGGGTGGGGGCAGATGGCAATGGCAGAGGGACTGAGGTGCCCCAAGGAGAGCAAACCCTGCTGTCCCCAGGGCCAGAGAGACACAGGGCTGGGCTGGGCAGCCTGGCAGGACAGGGCTTTGCTGCCTGGGGGGTCTCTGCCACCGTGGAGGGCCTGGAGGCTTCAGGGGACTCTGATCTCCGGGAAGGACAAGGTGCTGATGGACATGTCTTGGGCTTTGGACATCCTGTGATCCAGGAGCACTGTGAAAATCACTGGTCTGTTCCTTGGCTGCAGCATCAAAGGGATGGCTAAGGGTTATCAAGCATTGGAACAGAATGTCCAGGGAAGTGGTTGAGTCACCACAGAATCACAGAATTGTTAAGGTTGGAAAAGACCTCTGAGATCATGGAGTGCAACCATTAACCCAACACTGGCATCTTCACCACTAAACCCTGTCCCCAAGTGCCACAGCTCAATGTTTTTTGAACACTTCCAGGGATGGTGACTGTAAGACCCCAGGTTTGAGCTACAAGCTCAGCAAAGGGGTTTTACTTTGAAAAATATAAAAGGCACCAAAAAATCCACCCTCCAGATATTTGAAAAGGGCCTTCAGTTCCTTTAATACCTTGAGAGAGACCACAAGGGAGAAGACACTGCACATGTTTTCTCAGGACGTTAAAATCCACACTTTTACTGGCAAACTTTAGAAAATAAGGGAGCTTTGTAAAAGGTTATAGGGCAACATTCAACCAGAATAGAGCATTCCCCAAAGCAGTGACTGATCTCAAGGCAAACCATCCGGATGGTTTATTGACAATGTGTCCCGAGGGGCGGCACCTCCGATGCCATAGAAACCCCTCCCCCTGCATTAGGAAACATTTGGAATTCACGAGGTGTTCCAGTGGAGCATGAAAATGAACAGCAATTTTCCTAAAGCCAAGAACCTAGCAGAACAAAGCAAGGCCCCAGCAGGTGCAGAGCAAAGGTCCCCCCATCCCTCTGTGCCCTGTGGCCGCTGAGGCGGCAGCGCAGGCCCGAGGCGGTGCCGGGTCCCGGTGCAGCCGGGGCAGAGCGGCGGCTGCGCGAGCGGCAACCCCGGCGGTGAGTGCGGCAGCCCCGTGGCAGCGGCGGCTCCGGGCAGACACGGCCCCGCTCCAGCGCTGCCGCCTCAGCGGCGCTCAGGGGACGGCGCGGCGGCTCCGGGGGCAGCGGCCGGGGACTCCCTCTCGGGGCAGCCCCGGGCACCAAAGAGGACCAGGGCCCGGCGTGTTCTCAGCTTGGTTCTCTGCAGTTCTCCCGGCATCTGAGCACAGGATGGGATGGGGAAACTGAGCTAAACCACAACA
>NW_020922848.1:2116-5446 GCF_003984885.1 Neopelma chrysocephalum
TATTTTGGAACATCGTGAAATCAAGGAGCCATTGTGACACTGCAGGGCCTCATGGAACCAAAGGAACTCTCAGAGTTTTTGGAACCTCATGGAATCAAGGGGCCATTTCTGGCAGGATGCTCTGCTCTGATAATACCTAAAAAATAGTCAGAGAATGCAAACAATGCAAGCTCTCTGTGGTGAGTTACTGTTGGTGTCAAGGTGCTGTTTTTAATTTTAAATTATGCTAAACCCAAAATGCTTCCTGAAACTTCAAACACACATCTTGCATTCTGAAGCAGGATTGGACAGAGAAGCTGCTCTATGGCCTGCAAATATGTCTGGCAGTCAAACCCTTGATAACTATAAAAGCCCTGTCCAACTTTCATGTGTCAGATTCTTCCACAGACTTCCTTGAAGTGTGTGGAGCTTCTGCCATGAAGCAGGGACAGCTCTTCATGGTCACTGCCCAGGGGTTAAGTGAAAAAGAGAGAACTACCCCCTGTGGTTGTGGGGTGAGTTACCTCAATCTGTGCTTCAGGATTGTTTGTTTTTGCGGGCTTTGAGACAATTGCTTCCCTACCTGAACTGTAGCCCAAATGGAACTGTTTGGATACAATTCCCAAATATTTTGAAAACTCCAGTCATTACTGACACGAGGATAAAAATTCAGCAGATAATTAAAGCCAGTCACCTTGTGAGCCCACAACCTGCTCCATGGCCTTCCCCGGTCCTGAGGTCAATGGGACAGGCCAGGAGTTGCCCAGATGCTCCTTTTGGCCCTTCCTGTGCATGGGCATCCCATTGGCTTGTTGCCAGTCAGCTGGGACTTGTGCAGTTGTGCAGCACTGCTGGGGAAGGAGTGAGAGTGGCTTGGCCAGCTCTTTCTCCAGCTCCCTCAGGACTCTTGGCTGCATCCCATGTGGGCACAGGCACTTGGGGAGGTCTCACTGGCAGAGCAGGTCACTGACCATTTCCTCCTGCATTGTGGGGGCTTCACTCAGCTCCCCATCAGCAGCTTCCAGCCAAAGCCTGCCTACCAGGTGTCCAAGGGGTCAGTTCTGCTGCCCCCTCCTTCCTTCCCCCACAATGGAAAACTCCCTCATTTTGGGTCCCTGTGCCCCAGACGGCTCCGACCACCACCTCACCCACCAGTCCCACAATCATGGAATGTTTGGCTTGGGAGGGGCCTTAAAGAGCATCTCAGCACCCTCAGAGTCAAGAATTCCTTGCTACTGTCTCCTGGAACCTTCCCTCTGTCTGTGTGAAGCCACTGTCCCTCGTCCTGTCCCTCCAGGCCCTTGTCCAAAGTCTCTCTCCATCTTTCTTGTTGGTTCCCTTCAGGCACTGCAAGGCCACAATTAGATCACCCCAAAGCCTTCTCTTCTCCAGCCTCAACAATCCAAATTTTCTCAGCCCCGACATATTTCTGAACCTCCCAGAATCCAGGGGCCATTGGAACCCTGCAGAACCTCCTGCATTCAAGTGGTCCTTGTGAAACTGCAGGCTCTCCTGGAACCCAAGGATTCCTGGAACACTGCAGAGCTCATGGAACCAAGGGGCCACTGTCCCACTGCAGCTACTTCTGAAGCACAAGGGAATCTGGGACAGTGGGAAATCTCCGAGAATCCAAAGGGCATTTGGGGACTGCAGGGCCTCATGGAACTAAAGGAACCTTTGGACACTGTGGAAGCTCATGGAATCAAGGGGCCATTGTGACATGTGGAGCCTCCTGGAAGCAAAGGAACCCTGAGAAGTTTTGTGGGAAGAAGTTAAGGCAGCAGCAGCTGCATTCAGTTAATCAGGATCCAACAGGAGTGTTTTGGCCTTGACTGGTGTTTTCCATCCAGAGAGTGCTGTTTGCCAAAGTGGAAACCACTTGGAACGCTCTGCATGGGAGCCTGTGTTTTTCTCTGGTGGCTGAACACAGCCAGCACATGAGGGGAGGGGAATGTGTGGGATCAGGGCACTGCTTTGGGGCAATGCTGGGAATTCTGGTGGACTAAAAGGCAAACCCCAGGTGCTGTTTCCAAAGGAACCCCAATGAAAGGGGGACGCCGGAAGGATGGGCGGACAAGTCCTGCAATGGAACTGTGTGTGTGCAGCCTCATTTTCTCCTTCAGTGCCCACAGGAGAGGGGGCAAAAAGTGGGGATTGGGACCCCAAAACTGTTCGAGGGACGAAAATGGGGATTGATGGGACAATGGGAAAGTGGGAGGAACAGGGAGAAGGGTGGAAAAGAGAGGGTGGTCTGGCAGGTCCGGTGGTCCCATGGGGGTCTTTGGGCACAGGGGGATTGGCAAAAGGAGGTGGCTCCCTGAGCTCCAACCTTACTGTGGGATGCTGGAGGCTGCTGGATCCAATCTCAGCCTTGCATTATACCAACAGTTTCAGTTAAGAGGAATTAAAGAGGTGTGACTGAAACACTTTTGTCCACCAGGTTTTAATGATGGCAAATTAGATCTATTGATAGAAATGAATTATTTAGGGTTACAAATGATCAGACAAAAGATCTTCATCACAATTATTTACTGCACAATACAAACACTAAAACTACCAGGAGTACAGGATAAGATAGGACAGTGCTCTACACTAAAGCAATTGTTGAAGCAATTCTACTCAAGCTGGCACAAAAGCACTAATTCTTAATTAAAGATGGATGGAACTCCCCCAGACCAAAGCTCCTGGGGAGATCTCTGCTCTCAACCTCCAGAACTGCCCTTGGGGGGGCTCCCCAGCCAAGGCAGGAATCTCCACACACACCCCCAAGAAGGGTTCTGTTGGAAGAACCTGCCCCCGTGAAAGGGGAACTGGCCCTTTGTGGTCGAAAGGGATGGACTGACAGTCACTGGACTCCAGGGGTTGCCTCATCATCAGGGGCTTCATTCGGGGTGGAAGCATCAGCCGAGGCTCTTCCACAGTTGGGGCACTCGTAGGGCTTTCCCTTACTTGTGGGTCTGTTGGTGTGAGGTCAAGTAAGAGCTGCGGGTGAAGCTCTTCCCACACTCCCCACACTTGTAGGGCCTCTCCCCAGTGTGGATGCGCCGGTGCCTGACGAGGGTGGAGTTGTGCTTGAAGCCCTTCCCGCAGTCGGTGCAGCGGAAGGGCCTCTCATCCGTGTGTGTCCGCTCATGCAGGAGGAGATGTGCGCTGGTCTGAAACCTCTTCCCACATTCCATGCACTTGTAGGGCCGTTCCCCAGTGTGGATACGCTGGTGGATGAGGAGGTGGGAGCTCTTCGTGAAGCTCTTCCCACATTGCCCGCATGTATAGGGCTGTTCCCCAGTGTGGATGCGCTGGTGGGTGCGGAGGGTGGAGCTGTCCCTGAAGCTCTTCCCACATTCCCCACAC
>NW_020922848.1:5456-11673 GCF_003984885.1 Neopelma chrysocephalum
GGTGGAGCTGTCCCTGAAGCTCTTCCCACATTCCCCACACGTGTAGGAACGTTCCCCAGTGTGGATGGCCTGGTGTCGGATCAGCTTGGAGTGTTGGCTGAAGCTCTTGCCACATTCCCCACATATGTAGAGCTGTTCTCCACTGCGGATGTGCTGGTGGGTGAGAAGGTTGGAGCTGTTACTGAAGCTCTTTCCACATTCCCTGCACGTGTAGGGACATTCCCCACTGTGGATGTGCTGGTGTCGGATCAGGTGGGAGCTTGTCCTGAGGCTCTTCCCACATTCCAAGCACCTGAAGGGGTTCTGCCTGCTGGGAGGCTGCTCAGGGACCATCAGGTCACAGCTCTGGCTCAAGCTCCGGCCGCCTTCCCGGCACAGGTTGGGTCTTTCCTCCTCAGAGCACCCTGGGCTGGCTTTGGAGCCCCTCCTGTGGGGGGATCTCCGGCCCTTTTCTTCCCTGCTGCCTTCCTGCGACGTGGAGCCCTTCAAAACAGCCTCTCCCACCAGGGTCTCACGGGGGGATTTGTCCTCTGGGCTCTCCGTCCTCAACTCGGGGCCTGGGGCAGGAAGCAAGAAGGACAGGGAGGGGATTTGCCTCCGGCCTACAGGGAAGGCCAAGGACATCCCCCCAACTCCGGCCCCAGGAGGACGGCGGCGGCAGCGGGGTTGTCCTGCAGCCGGGGGCCATGCTCGGCTGCCAGAGCCAGCACAACACCCGCCCAAAGGGACACTGACTTCCTCCTCACCTGCCTGGGAGGCCCGTGGGATCTTCTTCTTCCTCGCAGCCTCCTCCTCCATCCAACCAAGGTTTGGGAAGGACAAATCCTGATGGGAGGGGAAAACAAGGGCTGAGTGCGTTGGCTTGGGGGTTCCTCCTGCCCAAGTCCATCTCTAGAACTCACCGGGCATCCTGTGACCACAAAAACCTCCAAAACACCAAGATTCAGCCCAGAAAAACCAAAACCTCTGAGATTCAAGCAAAAACCCCCTCAGAAATAGCAAGATGAACTACCCCCCAAAATCCAAAAAGTTGAGATTCAGCAAAAAAACTCTCCAAAATATGAAGATTCAGCTCAAAAAATCTTTCCCATAAGTTCCTCCTCTCTGGTCTCTCCCCTCTGGGGTTCGGAGGGTTTCCTCTGTCTTTGATGCTGGGGGTCCCACTTAGGGATGCTGGGAGTCTTGGGGGTCCCAAGGGTCCCTTCTCCTCTGACTTTTGCCTTTGGGGTGCTGTGCTCCCAGACATTCCCCCTCTACAGGTTCTACACTCTGTTGTCCCGGGGATCCCAGGTGTCCCCACAGTCCAGGTTTACTCTTCTCCACATCTCCTGTTTCAGGCTCCCGGGGGTCCCGGGGCTCCTCCCTCTCTGTGCTCCCCCCTCCAGGCTGCCGGGTGTCCCCCAGCTCCGGCATCGCCCCGCTCCGCCCTCCACACTCGGCAGCTCCCGGGCTCCACACCCACCCCCGGCACTCCTGGGGGGCCCCAAAACCGCTGTGTCCCCCCCGCCGGCACTGGGCTGACAATGGAGCCGGCGGGGCCTGACCCAGCAACACCAACCCCCACCGTGGGGGTACTCGCATCCCCCCACCCACCGCCGGGGCTCTGCCGCCAACCCAGCCCGGCACCCCCAAAAAACACCTCCTGCCCACCCCCAACAGCCCCCAAGGGCACATCCCTGCACAAGGGCTGGCTGTGCCCAAGGCAACCAAACAGCCCCACAGGCGGGGGGACACCAGAGGCTGCCCCAGGGCAACGAGAGCAGGGAGTGGATCGGGCCCCCTGACACGTGGGTGGGCTCTGGGTTCAGCCTGACCAGGAGCATTTTGACACCAACAGCACGGCCCCGACTGCTGGCTCGGCACAGGGGGCCCGAACTCCCCCCTCTCCAGGCTCTCGGGGCTCTCCCAGCTCCCCCCTCTCTCCAGCCTCCCCCACTATCCAGGGATCAAGGCATGGGGACATGGAGGGACCACCACGGCAACACCGCTCCCACTCTCCCCCCTCCCTATAGCTCTCCTCTCCCACCCCTTTCCTGGGCCGTTTCCCAGTGTGGATTTGCTGGTGTTGGATCAGGTGGGAGCTCTGCCTGAAGCTCTTCCCACATTCGCCACATGAATAGGGTCGTTCCCCAGTGTGGATGCGACGGTGCCGGATCAGGTTGGAGTTGGTCCTGAAGCTCTTCCCACATTCCCCACACCTGTAGGGACATTCCCCAGTGTGGATGTGCTAGTGTCGGAGCAGGTCGGGGCTCTTCCTGAAGCTCTTCCCACACTCCAAGCACTTGAAGGGCTTCTCCCTGCTGGGAGGCTGCTCAGGGACCACCAGGTCCAAGCTCCCGCTCAAGCTCCAGTCGCTTTCCCTGCACAGGCTGGGTCTTTCCTCCTCAGAGCACCCAGGGTTGGCTTTGGAGCCCCTCCTGCGGGGGGATCTCCGGCCCTTTTCCTCCCCACTGCCTTCCTGCACCGTGGAGCCCTTCAAAATGGCCTCTCCCAACAGGGTCTCACGGGGGGATTTGTCCTCCGGGCTCTCCGTCCTCAGCTCGGGGCCTGGGGCAGGAAGCAAGAAGGACAGGGAGGGGATTTGCCTCCGGCCCACAGGGAAGGCCAAGGACATCCCCCCAACTCCGGCCCTGGCAGGACGGCGGCGGCAGCGGGGTTGTCCTGCAGCCGGGGGCCATGCTCGGCTGCCAGAGCCAGCACAACACCCGCCCAAAGGGCCACTGACTTCCTCCTCACCTGCCTGGGGGGCCCAAGGCATCTTCCTCTTCCTCGCAGCCTCCTCCTCCATCCACCCAAGGTTTGGGAAGGACAAATCCTGATGGGAGGGGAAAACAAGAGCTGAGCGCATTGGCTTGGGGGTTCCTCCTGCTCTAGTCCATGTCTAGAACTCACCGGGCATCCTGTGACCATAAAAACCTCCAAAACACCAAGATTCAGCCCAGAAAAACCCAAACCACCGACACTCAGGTAAAAACCCCTCAAAAATAGCAGGAAGACCCCCGCCCCCTCAAACTGCAAAAAGTTGAGATTCAGCTAAAAAATACTCCAAAATATGAAGATTACACCAAAAAAACTGTCCCAAAAACAAACTGGAGTGGGGGGGCAGCCCTGGAAACCAGGGCTTTGCTCCCTCAGCTCTGCAGGGGCTTCCCACGGGCTCTCGGCCTCCTTTGGGCATCCGCTGCTCCGGTGTGGGCTCCTCCCAGGCTGCAGGGGGGTCTCTGCTCCATCCTGGACTCATCCACAGGTCACAGGCCCTTCAGCTCAGGCTCACCCAGAGCTCCAGCCGGTTCCGTGGAGCAGCAATCCCCTGGGCCCCTGCCAGTGTGGGCACCTCACCAGGGCTGTTACTTGAGGTCCTCTGGCCCCCTGCCAGTCCGAGGCTGTTTCTCCAAACCACCAAACCACGTGTGCCAAACGCCCTGGTCGGTCAGTGCTGGCTGGGGGAGCGGGCACTCGCTGAGGGGATGAGAAAACTGCACCCGGGGCTGGGCTGAAAGAAGCTTCAGCACCACTTCTGATGCCCCAGGGGCAGCATCTGGCTTCTCCCAAACAGAGAGATGGCACTTGTTTCTCTGCAAGGAGTGAAGGGCAGCAGGGTGACTCCTGCTGCATGGATGGAATGGCAGAGGATCCCTTGGGTCCCCAGGATGGATCAGCACTCGGGGATACAAACTGCCCTCGGGCTCAGGATGCAGCTGCCAGCACAGATTTCCCTGCAAAGGCTGCAAGAAGTCAAACTCTGGAGAGGAGATTGTGCCCCATGGATGGGATTGCAGAGGCTCCCTCAGGTCCCCAGCATCAATCAGCAACCAGGAATAGACACAAAAGGCCCCCATAAAGATTTCTGGGGGAGTGTCCTGTAGGGAGGGGACAGTGTCACCCCAACAGGGCAAGGCTGGCAAGTGGGAGGCTGCTCCAGGGCTCTGCAAGAGGCCTCGTGCTCCCAGCACTGGCTGGTCCCAACACCCCCGGCTGCCCCCGGCCCTGGGCAGCTCTGCTCCCACAGGCTGTGCCCTCACCATGGCCCTGCAATGGCCCTGCCTGTCCCTCACCCGTGGCCCTGCCCGTGGCCCTGTCCCTTGGCTCTCTCCCTGCCAGCTGAGTGTGGGGCACACGGGCTGGGGGTCCCTCCCAAGCCCCCCGGGCAGCCGGCGTTGGCTGGGGGGATGTGAGGGCTGGGCCTGCTCAGCACAGCCCCGGCCTCGTGCCCAGCGCCTCTTTCCTGCCCCACACAAGAGCTTCCCGGCCCACCCAGGGCTCCCCTGCTGCTGCCTCTGCTCTTGGCCCTGCCTTTGCTGCTCCCTTGCGTGGGGCAGAAGCTGCAGGGGGGGGATGGCAGCAGCTTCAGCTCCACGGCAGTTCCTGGGGGGAGCTCAGCCCGGGGGGGACAGGCAGGGACCTGATGGGGATGGACAGGGGCCCAGCAGGGACAGCCAGGGCCTGCAGGGGAAGGCACAGGGACAACCTGGCCCCCCACACTGCCAGGGCTGTCTCTGCTCCTCCTTGCAGGCTCCGTGGCCAGGCACAGTTTGTGTTCCTGGGTGCCACCACCTCAGCACTTGGAGCCGCTCAAATCAGTGCCCGCAGCTCTGCAGCAAAGCCCCAGCTCACCTGGCACACAGGGGATGGACACAGCACCTTCTGAGGGCTGGGCACCTTCATCTGTTCCCCTCCATGGGACTTTCCTTCCTCAGCAGCACCTCTGCCTTGCACTTATTCTCAGCCTCACCTCAGGGACAGCTCTGGGCTCACCTCCGCGCCACTTCTCAGCCTCACCTCAGGGCCTGGGCTCAAGGACAGGAACCTGCACGGAGGGGACATGATGTGCAAGCTGAGGGCTGCCTGCTTGCACTGGCCTCTGGCCTTCCTTCTCCCTCTACAACCAGCCCAGAACTTAGCCTGCTTTTGTAACATCACACATTTACACACTAACCTTGCAGATATTTATGGACAGACATCTCTATCACCCTGGGGATAGAGCCTCAACCATGTGCTGCCATAGGAATGGGAATCACAGAATCACAGAATCAGCCACGTTGGAAAAGACCTCCCAAATCATCAAGTCCAACCCTGGATCCAACCCCGCCATGCTTCCCAGACCATGGCACTGAGGCCACATCCACTCTCACCTTCAACACCTCCAGGGACGCTGACTCCACCCCCTCCCTGCCCAGCCCATTCCAAGGCCTGATTACTCTCTCAGCAAAAAATTGCTTCCTAATATCCAACCCAAACCTCCCCTGGCACAGCTCAAGACCCAGCCCTCTTGTCCTACTGCTGCTTCCTGCCACAAGAGCCCCACCCCCACCTGGCTACAACCTCCTGGCAGGGACTTGCAGAGAGTCAGGAGGTCTCCCCTGAGCCTCCTCTTCTCCAGCCTCAACAGCCCCAGCTCCCTCAGCCTCTCCTCACACCACTTGTGCTCCACTCCCTTCTCCAGCCTCGTTGCTTTTCTCTGCACCTGCTCCAGGCCACCATCCATTGGCCCTCTTGGCCACCTGGCCACACTCTGCCTCCTCTTCAGTTTCCTGTCCATCCACACTCCCAGCTCCCTTCCTGCCTGGCTGCTCTCCAGCCACTCTGGCCCCAGCCCGGGGGGCTGATGGGGCTTCTTGTGGCCAAAGGGCAGGACCCGGCCCTTGGCCTGCTTGAACCTCATCCCCTTGCAATCAGCCCATGGATCCAGCTTGGCCAGGTCCCTCTGCAGAGCCCTCCTGCCTTCCAGCACATCAACACACCCCCAGCTTGGTGTCAGCTGCACATTTGCTGATGAAATGCCTGGTTCTGCAGGAGCTGCAGATGCTCAAGGGGCAGCAGGACCAACTCAGGGGCCTGGGGGGGCCTCAGGGGCCTTGGGATGTGGGAGGGTCCTGGGGGAGCTGGGGAGGGGCTTTGGGGATTGGAGGTACAGACCAGAACAGACCAGGACAGACCAGTACCTCTTCACTGCTGCCCAGATCTCTCCTGGAGATGGGCCACATTGTCATGGGACACCTGAGCCCCCCCAGTGCCCTCCCAGTCCAGCCCAGTGCCCCCAGTACAGCCCACTGTGTTGCTGTCCCAGGGTGCCGGGTGATCCCTCTTTTGCGGGTGTTGGAAGGGATTTAAGGAGGGCTTGGGATGATTTGGGAGGATCTGTGCGGTGTTGGATGAGGAACTGGTAGGGTTTGGGGACAGTGGGGAGATGTTTGTGGACAGTAGAATTGGCAGTGTC
>NW_020922849.1:0-5149 GCF_003984885.1 Neopelma chrysocephalum
GCTCCAACCTGGCCTTGGACACTTCCAGTGAATCCCAAACCCAGCCTTTTTCCCAGCTTTTCATGTTCTAAATGCCCAAATTCCACCTCAGAGAAGGAATAATAATAAACCCTTTAACAAACCTGCATTTCTCTCCTGCTACAAAATTAAAATTATCGATATTGGGAAGCTTTGAAACGCTTTCCATCTCATTTTAAATTGTCTTTTTTATGCTGTATCATGCCAAAAAAAAAAAAAAGTGAGGAAAGATGAATATATTTGCTTTCCTTCCATGCCAATGTTTTATTGCTTTTTATTAATTTTTCCCCCTTTTAGTTTGCATTCATTATTTCTGCTCCCTCGTGCAGCCCCGTGAAGGAGGATTTGAGCACATCACTGATGCTCTGATGAATGAAAGCTCCCAAAAAAAAAAAAAAAGAAGGAGCTCAGAGAACATATCAGTGAATATTGGGAGATTCCCAGAGATGGGAATTAAAAATGTCAGAGCAATAAAGGCTCGACTCAGCGTGGCAAACATGAAATAATGAAGCAGCTCAACTGGATTTTCAAGATCTGAATCACATCTTCATTTGCTGGGGCCAGACAGAAACATCTGCAAAGGAAACATGTGCCAGAAAATGTGGGGGATTAAGGCCAAGGAGACAAAAATTAAGGAATAAAATCGCTCACCATCTTCCAAACCATTCCAGCATCCACGATAAAATGGGATATTACAAAAGCTGTGCCCGTGCTTTAAAATCTGGATTTTTTTTGGAGATTGGAAAGCTGAGAAGAGGCTTTTTTAATACTCTCCTGCAAGGGAAACTGGAAAATATGGGATGGTGGAAGGCTGAAAGGTGGGAATTGTTTAAGGAGGTTCTTTAGGACTCACCAGAAAGCCCCAACTTTGCTTTTACCACTAATATTTGATGTATGAAACATCCCATAAAATGCTATAAATCCTCTCTGTGGATTTATACATTAATTCCTCCAGGAGAATGAGGGCAAAGAACCCACATTTAAATATTTTTCCATGTAAAATTCCCCACATTTTTTTCCCTTCCTGGTGGCAGACAGACTTGGCATAAATCAGCAATGGAGTGTGAGGGAGTCAGAGGGTCCTGATCCCTCAAAAAGAGCATGGAATTATCTCACCTGGACAAAAATAGGCCTCCAGGAGAAAGCAGCACCTCCTGCTCATCCCAGCCTGTCCAAATCCAGTTTTTTAGGACTGCACTGAACTGGGAAAGGCTGAGAAGGACATGGAGCAATGGGAGGAGCAGCTGGAAGGTCCAGGTAATTCCTCTCCTCATTCCCAGTGCTGGATCTTTGTTATCCCAACAATTCTGCTCGACAGGAAGGACCTGGAGCTGCTGGAGAGAGTCCAGAGGAGCCCTTGGAGATGCTCCAAGGGCTGGAGCCAGGCTGGGAGAGCTGGGGGGGTTCCCCTGGAGAAGAGAAGGATCCAGGGAGAGCTGAGAGCCCCTTGCAGGGCCTGAAGGGGCTCCAGGAGAGCTGGAGAGGGACTGGGGACAAGGGATGGAGGGACAGGACACAGGGAATGGCTTCCCACTGCCAGAGTTAGATGGGATATTGGGAAGGAATTCCTGGCTGGGAGGGTGGGGAGGCCCTGGAAAAGAATTCCCAGAGAAGCTGTGGCTGCCCCTGGATCCCTGGGAGTGTCCAAGGCCAGGTTGGAGCCACCTGGGATAGTGGAAGGTTTCCCAAAGTAGACACCAAAATAGATTAAAAAAAAAAAAAGGGCCCTACATCCCATTTTTCCCACTTTTTCCCCACCATTCTTTGCTCCTGAGGTTTTATTGGGAAAAGCAGCCTGGGATTGTTTTCCATTGGCACAGGGGCTTCAGCTCTGAGTTCACCTTCCCGATGAAGAGGGATTTTCCACCAGGAACTGGAATGACAGGACACAGGGAATGGCTTCAAACTGCCAGAGGGCAGGGACAGATGGGATATTGGGAAGGAATTCCTGTCTGGGAGGGTGGGGAGGCCCTGGAATAGAATTCCCAGAGAAGCTGTGGCTGCCCCTGGATCCCTGGAAGTGTCCAAGGCCAGGCTGGGATCCCTGATCTAGTGGAAGTTGTCCCTGCCCATGGCAGGGGTGGAATGAAGCATCTTCAAGGTCTCTTCCAACCCAAACCCTTCTGGAATTCCAGGATTTCAACCTGGATGTCAAAGAATGAAGGAAACTCCACAGGAGGTGAAGCGAGACACAATAAAACAACTCCACAAATATTCCACACAATCTCCAGGGACATCAGCAGGGATTTGGGAGGAAGATCTTGAGGCTGCAGGAGCCTTTTTCCCCCCTAGAACTGGTCTTGTGTCACACAGGAGACTGGATTTGCTCCAGGAAATATTCCCAGCACGGGATAAACTCACTCCTGTGACCCAACTGCCTCCTCCTCGCCCTAAAGCTGCTGCAGTGGAAAAGCAGCCAAAATCCAGGGATATTTCCTGGAAATGGAGCTGCAAACCAAGATTTAAGTGGATCTCTGAGCAAAAGGAATGGTTGTTCACCCATAAATCCAATTAATTCTGGAATGAGATGTTTTCTCAGCCCAGCATTCCCTGCCCAGCCTGGGTCTCCTTTCTACCACACAATAAAAATATATAAGAAATAAAATAAAATCTTCAACTTCACTGTGTGCTAAATCCCTTGGATAAAACTTTTTCTCTCCCTGACTTCCACATTATATTCAGAATTCTTTCAACACCAACCTGACCTTTTGCCCCACCTTCTTCTCCTCAACCTGCCCTCGTGTCCATGAGGAGGTGGGAAAGCAAGAGGAATACAAAAATACATTTTCAATGAAAGAATTAAGACCTTTTTTTCCTAAAACATGCTAAATTATCCTCTGGGAACGAGCAGCAAAAGCTTTCTTGCAGGAAATCTGCTTCTTTAAACGAAAATACTTCATTTCTCCCTTATTTTCCTTCCTTATAAAAGGAGAAAGTGTCCTCCAGAAGCCAAGTAAAAAAAATTTCCTAGGAGTTGAACATAAAAGCTTTTTTTCTTCAAAGAAGAAAGATGAGATGGACTTTTAAAGAGACACTTCCAGAGAAAAGAAACAAAGAGTTCAAGTCTGGGATGAATTTCTGAAGCATTTTCTTCTCCTGGTGGCTCAGCAAGGATGGAACTCTCCCTCCTGGGAATACGATTCCAAGGGAAATGAGGGAGTTTGTCTGGACCTGGTGTGAGAAACGAGGATTCTGAGGCAGAGCTGGGAGAGCAGAGCAGGTTTGAGACACGGGAAATAAAGGAGAGAAAGTTGTCTGCTAAAAAAAATCATCCCTAATTTAAGATCTTTCCAGAAGAAACTAGAAAAGGAAACCGAGGAGAGGAGGGGAAAAGTTCCAAGGGATGGAGGGACAGGACACAGGGAGTGGCTTTAGGCTGGAAAAGAGGAGGTTTAGGTGGGATATTGGGAAGGAATTCCTGTCAGGAAGGGTGGGGAGGCCCTGGAATAGAATTCCCAGAGAAGCTGTGGCTGCCCCTGGATCCCTGGAAGTGTCCAAGGCAACCTGGAATAGTGGAAGGTGTCCCTGCCCATTCAGGGCTTGGAATGGATGGATTTTAAGATCCCTCCAACCCAAACCACTCCTTGATTCCATAAGAATCTTCCTGGATTCTCTAAGAACCTTTCCAAGAGCAGCTGTGGATGGAACAGGAACTTTGGCTACACCAAACCACCTTTTATTTTCCTTCTCCCCCCAGTTCCTAACTTCAGATATTTTGACATCAACCCCCAGATTTTCCCAGGTTTGTCTCAGCTCTGGAATTGCTCAAGGATCCGAGGAATCAGCACAACCCAGGAGAGCTTTTGATGAAGTTGGGACAGCAGCACCTCCCTCACATTCCAAAATTCCAGCAGAATTCCCTCAAAGTGTCACTAAAATCAACGACAGGATGAAATGGAGTTTGATGGGAATGCTGCTCCTGGAGGATTTTCCTGGAGCTCTCAGATTTCCTCATCTCCCAGGGAATGTCTGATGTCATCCCAGTAAAACCCCTCTACCAGGACACACCTGGAAGTGTGAAAAACCTGAACTGTTCATTCCTGGAATCCCAGAATATCCTGAGCTGGAAAGGACCCACAAGGATTCTTCCCAAATTTCTTTTTTATTTTTTTCCCCTTCAGTCCAGCTGAGGATTTCCCAAAGGATTGAGCGTGTTTAGTTTAATCCTTGCCTGTGCTCCTTATCCATAAATGTGGGTTTATTTAACTTCTTAGAGCAGAAAAAACCCACAAGTAACAGATAAATCAGGTTAAACCCAGGTAGTTTTAGGGAATTGATTAATCAGAATTAGGGGGTGCATGAAAATAACACCAAATTAAACTTGCAGAGCTGAAGGAATAAGATGCATCTGTCTATGAACACGGATATAATTTAATTCCAGGCCTTCCTGGGACACCTCCAGGGCTGGGCACTCCAAACCTCCCTGGGCAGCCCCTGCCAAGGCCTCACCACCTTTTCCAGGGAAAAATTCCTCCTCATGTCCCACCTGAGCCTCCCCTGGCACAGCTGGAGGCCGTTCCCTCTCCTCCTTCCCAACACTCCATATTTTTCACCACAATCCCAATACTTCCTACTTTTCACTGTGATCCCATTACTCCACATTTTTCACTGCAATCCCAATACTTCGTATTTTTTATCACAATCCCAATACTCCATATTTTTCAACTGCAATCCAAATACTTCATATTTTCCACTGCAATCCAAATACTTCCTGTTTTTCACTGCAATCCTTACAGTCCATATTTTTTGCCACAATCCCAATACTCCATATTTTTCACCACAATCCCAATACTTCCTACTTTTCACTGCAATCCCAATACTCATATTTTTCACTGCAACCCAACATTCCATATTCTTCACTGCAACCGAATCCCTCATATTTTCACCACAATCCCAACATTCCATATTTTTCACTGTGATCCCAATACTCCATACTTTCCTCTGTGATCCCAACGCTCCATATTTTTCATCACAATCCCAATACTCCACATTTTTCACTCCAATCCCAACACTCCACATTTTTCCTCACAATCCCAATCCTCCATATTTTTCACTGCAATCCCAATCCTCCATATTTTTCACTGCAATCCCAATCCTCCATATTTTTCATCACAATCCCAATACTCCATAT
>NW_020922850.1:0-509 GCF_003984885.1 Neopelma chrysocephalum
TTCAGCGTGGAACAGAGAAGGCTCCAGGGAGACCTTACAGCACCTTTGAGTACCTAAAGGGGCTACAAGAGAGCTGAGGAGGGACCTTGGGCAAGGGCCTGGAGTGACAGGACAAGGAGAAATGTCTTCAAACTGGAAGTGGGTAGGTTTAGATCATGTATTATTAGGAAGAAATTCTTCCCTGTGAGGGTGGTGAGGCCCTGGCACAGGTTGCCCAGAGAAGCTGTGGATGTCCCATCCCTGGAAGTGTTCAAGGCCAGGTTGGATGGGGCCTGGAGCTACCTGGGATAGTGGAAGGTGTCCCTGTCCATGGCAAGGGGCTTGGAATTAGGTGGTGTTTAAGGTCTTCTCCAACCCAAACCATTCTGTGATTCTGTGATGATTCTGTGATTATTTCATGTATGGAATATGGCAGGTCTTACCTTGTATCATGCTCCAGGTTATGGTAAAAATTAAAAGCATAGAGTAAAATCCTCTGCTGTTATAACCATCACATCTCCACTTGCTTC
>NW_020922851.1:0-1605 GCF_003984885.1 Neopelma chrysocephalum
GGGTTGGAGAACACGGAAAGAGGTGGGAGAACATGGAGAAGGGGTGGGAAAACACGGCCTCAGCACTGGCCTCACCTTCACGAGCTCAAAAGGGAACCTCTCGTGGAAGATCCGGTTGATCCGGGCACCCCCGGAGAGCTCCACAGTGTCCACCTGGTCTCCAGAGCCCTCGATCCGCTTCTCGAAGTCCACCCCGAACTGCTGGACCATCCTGGGGGGGGAGAAAAAAATGGGATTAAAGGGGCTCCCAAAAAAACTCCCCCGGTTCCTCCGGCTGGGGAGGGAGAACCGAAATTCCCGCTTTTCCTGCTGTCTGGGAAGAGGGATGGAGGTGGCCAACGCTTCCAATTCCGACAGCAAACCCTTCCCTTCGGGGCAGGCAGGACATGGAATGCTGATCCCAGCCCTCAGGGATGCTCCAGGGGCATTCCTGGGAGAAGCTTTTCCCCATCCCTCCTCTCTGGAAGCCCAAACACGTGGCTATTCCAGCTCATCCCAGGGATGGGGAAGAGCAGAGCGATGGGATTCCCGCTCCTGGAACACTCCTGGGGCTGGGAAAGGCGGGAAGGCAGAGCAGAGGGATGGGATTCCTGCTCTGGGAACACTCCCGGGGCCTTCCTGGGAGAGTTTTTCCCCATCCCTCCCCTTTGAGAGCCCGACCACGTGGCTATTCCAGCTCATCCCAGGGATGGGAAGAGCAGAGGGATGGGATTCCCACTCCAGGAATGCTCCCGGGGCATTCCTGGGAGAAGCTTTTCCCCATCCCTTCCCTCTGAGAGCCCAACCATGTGGCTATTCCAGCTCTTCCCAAGGATGGGAAGAGCAGAGCGACCAGATTCCCGCTCCTGGAACGCTCCCAGGGCCATCCTGGAAGAAGTTTTCCCCATCCCTCCCCTCTGGAGCTGCAGAGCCCGACCAGGTGGCTATTCCAGCTCATCCCAGGGATGGGAAGAGCAGAGCGATGGGATTCCCACTCCTGGAACGCTCCCGGGGGCCGGGAAAGGCCGGGAAAGGCAGGAAAGGAGGAACCTACTGCAGCAAAGCTTTGGTTTTCCGCGTGGGATCGTCGGGGCGGAAGTTCTTGTACTCCTCCACCTCCTTTTCCAGGGAAAGCAGCTGGCTCTGGAGTTTGCTCCGCAGCGAGGGCAGCGTCTCCCGGATGTGGTTGGTGAGTTGCTGCATTGGGGGGTGGAAGGAGGAGGAGGAGGAGGAGGAGGGAGCTGAGCCGAGGAAGGCTCACGATTCCCGGTTTTCCGGGCGGGAAGAGGGTCAGGAAGGGCCTTTCCCACCTGGTTGAGGACCCTCTGGAGGTGAGGGGTGCCCATGCGCTCGGCCATGTGCCGGTAGGCCGGGTGGGACAGGAAGAACTTGCGCTCGGCCGCCAGCGCGGCGCGGATGTCCTTCTTGCCGTCAATGTCCTTCTGGCTGCGGTTCACCACACCGATGTACCCTGGGATGGAGCACCAAGAAAGGGTTGGAGAGCACGGAGAAGGGGTGGGAGAATGTGGAGGAGGGGTTGGAGAGCACGGAGAACACGGAGAAGGGGTGGGAGAACGTGGAGAAGGGGTGGAGAGCATGGAGAACATGGAGAAGGGGTGGGAGAAC
>NW_020922851.1:1615-1950 GCF_003984885.1 Neopelma chrysocephalum
TGGAGAGCATGGAGAACATGGAGAAGGGGTGGGAGAACATGGAGAAAGAGTGGGAGAACACACAGATGGGGTTGGAGAGCATGGAGAAGGGGTGGGAGAGCATGGAGAAGGGTTGGAGAGCATGGAGAAGGGTTGGAGAGCATGGAGAAGGGGTCCTCGAGGGGGACACAGGGAGTGACCCAAGGGAATGACCTGAGAGGGACACAGGGGACACACCCAGAGTGACCTGAGGGGGACAAATAGAGTGACCCAAGGGAATGACCTGAGTGTGACACACAGAGTGACCCGAGGGGGACATGGGGGACACACCCAGAGTGACCTGAATGTGACACCCA
>NW_020922851.1:1960-2625 GCF_003984885.1 Neopelma chrysocephalum
GACCCAAGGGAATGGCCTGAGTGTGACACCCAGAGTGACCCAAGGGGACACGGGGGACACCCCCAGAGTGAGCCCAGGCCCCAGGGTCCCCTGTACCTCTCCGTAGGGGCAGCAGTTTGTTCTCCAGCACGTCCCGGGCGTCGGTGCCCTCGTCCATCAGGTCCAGCTTGGTGATGACCCCGATCGTCCGCAGCCCTGGGTGCCAGAGCCACCAATCAATCCAGCAATCAATGCCAATTAATCACAGCCAAACCAGCCTGGGGAGGTGGAACCCAACAGGGACCCACGGCCCCGAGTGGAACCCGAGGATGGGGGGGAGGAGGAGGAAGAGGAGGATGAGGAGGGAAGAGAAGCCCTTTGGCATCAAAATCCATCAGTGGAGAAAGTGGCAGAGAAGAGGAGAAGGAGAACAAGGAGGAGGAGGAGAAGAAGAAGGAGGAAGAGGAGGAGGAGAAGGGAAGAGAAGTCCTTTGGCATCAAAATCCATCAGTGGAGAGAGTGGTAGAGAGGAGGAGAAGGAGAACAAGGAGGAGGAAGAGGAAAGAAGAGAAGGCCTTTGGCATCAAAATCGACCAGTGGAAAAACTGGTAGAGGAGAATAAGGAGGAGGAGGAGGAGAACAAGGAGAAGGAGGAGGAGGAGGAGGGAAGAGAAGCCCTTTGGCAT
>NW_020922851.1:2635-4053 GCF_003984885.1 Neopelma chrysocephalum
CCCTTTGGCATCAAAATCCATCAGTGGAGAAAGTGGCAGAGAGAAGGAGAAGCAGAACAAGGGGAAGGAGGAGGAGGAGGAGGGAAGAGAAGCCCCTCTGGCACCAAAACCCCACACCAGCCCCAACACTTCCCGGGGAGCCCCCCCAGCCCCCTGACCTTGGGGGTCGACCTCCTTGGCCATCTTGAGGGCGTCGGAGTTGGCCAGGTCCATGTTGGCCGGGGTGACGGCCAGGATGAGGCTGCTCTCCCTGCTGATGAACTGCAGGATCATGTCCCGGATCTGGAACTCGATGTCCTGGGGCTGGTCCCCCACCGGCACCTTGGTGATGCCCGGCAGGTCGATCAGGGTCAGGTTCAGCACTGGGAAGGGGGCACGGAGGGGTGGAATCAAGGGGTTAGAGGGGTTTGGGAAACATCTCTGGGATCATCCTGCTCTGATCCAACCCCACCCAGAGCACGGCCCCACATCCAGGATCTTCTGAGACCATGACTCCCCCTCCAGCCCATTCCAAGGCCTGATCACCCTTCCTGGGAAGGATTTCTCCTGGATGTCCAACCCAACCCTCTCCTGGGAAGGATTTCTCCCAACTCTCTCCTGGGAAGGATTTCTCCTGGATATCCAACCCAACCCTCTCCTGGGAAGGATTTCTCTCCCAACCCTCTCCTGGGAAGGATTTCTCCAAGATGTCCAACCCAACCCTCTCCTGGGAAGGCCCTAAACTGGGCCCAGCACTCGAGGTGAGGCCTCCTCAGCACCCAAGCCCAGGGGCAGAACCACCCCCCTGCTCCTGCAAGCCCCAGCCCAGCTGGGCATCCTCCTTTTCCCGGTGTTTTCCCGGTGTTTTCCCGGCTGGAGGAGCCCCAGGATGGAGGGATCCCCTCACCATGGGGCGAGTAGACGCGCAGGTTGATGGGCACGGGGGAGATGCCCTTGTTGGTGCCCGTCACCCGGTCGGTCTCGGCCTCGATCTCCTGCCGCACCTCGTCGAAGTCCGTGAACTTCTTGGATTTGCAGTGCAGGAACTCGGCATATTCTGGAAAAGGATCGGGAACAGAGGTTAAAAAGGGGGAATTTCTGGCACCTTCGGGGCAAGGAGAGGGAGAGCCGGGAATGAGAGATCCTGATCTGGGGATGGAGAACATGGAGAAGGGGATGGAGAGTGGGAGAAGGGGATGGAGAGTGGGAGAAGGGGGTGGAGAATGTGGAGAAGGGGATGGAAAACATGAAGAAGGGGATGGAGAGTGGGAAAAAGGGATGGAGAACATGGAGAAGGGGCTGGAGAGTGGGAAAAGGGGCTGGAGAGTGGGAGAAGGGGCTGGAGAGTGGGAGAAGGGGATGGAGAACTGGAGAAGGGGCTGGAGAGTGGGAGAAAGGGATGGAGAACATGGAGAAGGGGATGGAGAGTGGGAGAAGGG
>NW_020922852.1:0-2585 GCF_003984885.1 Neopelma chrysocephalum
AGGGATTCCCCATTCCCAAAGCAGGAAGGGTTGGAATTAGGGATTGGAATCCAGAATTTTGGAATGCAGAATGCCTTGGAATGAGGGATTGGAGTCTCCCAGCAGGAGCTGTGGGATGGGAAGGGACATTCCTGCTTTTCCTGGATTGGAATCCCAAAGGAAATTTCAGGAAAGGAAAGGAAATTTCAGGAAAGGAAATTTCAGGAGAGGGAAGATTTGGGAAGGTTTGGGAAGGGAAGGGAAGGGAAGGGAAGGGAAGGGAAGGAAATTTCAGGAAAGGAAATTTCAGGAGAGGAAAGGAAAGGAAATTTCAGGAAAGGAAATTTGAGGAAAGGAAAGGAAATTTCAGGAAAGGAAATTTCAGGAAGGGAAAGGAAATTTCAGGAAGGGAAAGGAAATTTCAGGAAAAGAAAGGAAATTTCAGGAGAGGAAAGGAAAAGGAAAAGGGTGCTGGATCCAAGGATTCAGCAATTCCAGGATAGGAATGTTTGGGATCATGGATTGACCTCTCCCAGCTGGAATTTTTCCCTCCTGGGAGGGATTTTGTTGGCTCTGGAATCCCCTGGAGGTGAAACTTTGGATGAGGATCCGCAGGAACATTCCTGGTTTTCTGGGATTGGAATTCCTGAGGAAGAGAAAGGAAAGGAGGGAAGGAGGTTCTGGATCCAAGGATTCAGCAATTCCAGAATGGGAAGGGTTGGGATCAGGGATTGGCATCTCCCAGCTGGAATTTTGGTGGGTCTGGAATCCCCTGGAGGTGAAGATGTGGATGAGGATCCTCAGGAATAATTCCTTCTTTTTCTGGGATTGGAATCCCTGAGGAAGGGAAGGAAAGGAGGGAAGAAGGTGCTGGATCCAAGGATTCAGCAGTTCTGGAATCTTGGAATGCAGAATGCCTTGGAATTAGGGATTGGCATCTCCCAGCAGGAGCTGTGGGATGGGAAGGGACGTTCCTGCTTTTCCTTGATGGGAATCCCTGAGGAAAGGAGGGAAGGAGGTGCTAAATCCAGGAATTCCCCATTCCCAAAGCAGGAAGGGTTGGAATCTGGGATTGGCATCTCCCAGCTGGAATTCTCCCTCCTGGGAGGGATTTTGGTGGGTCTGGAATCTCCTGGAGGTGAAGATGTGGAACAGGAACATTCCTGGTTTTCTGGGATTGGGAATCCCTGAGGAAAAGGAGGGAAGAAGGGGCTGGATCCAGGGATTCCCCATTCCCAAACCAGGAAGGGTTGGGATCAGGGATTGGCATCTCCCAGCTGGAATTTTGGTGGCTCTGGAATCCTCTGGAGGTGAAACTTTGGATGAGGATCCTCAGGAATAATTCCTGCTTTTCCTGGATTGGAATCCAGGAGGGAAGGAGGTGCTGGATCCAAGGATTCAGCAATTCCAGGATAGGAAGGGTTGGGATCATGGATTTGCCTCTCCCAGCTGGAATTTTTCCCTCCTGGGAGGGATTTTGGTGGCTCTGGAATCCCCTGGAGGTGAAACTTTGGATGAGGATCCACAGGAACATTCCTGGTTTTCCTGGATTGGGAATCCTCAGGAAAAGAGGGAAGGATCCAGGGATTCCCCATTCCCAAACCAGGAAGGGTTGGAATTAGGGATTGGAATTTCCCAGCTGGAATTTTTCCCTCCTGGGAGTTGTTTTGGTGTCTCCGGCTGCAGCTCCGGGCGGGTTTTTCCCATTCCCGCCTTTCTGGGCTTTATCCCAGCTGGGAATCCCAACATTCCAAAGGCATTCCCGGCATTCCAAAGGCATTCCCGGCATTCCAAGGCCATTCCCTTTTCCGCAGGCTCCTTTGCCAGCACGCTGCCCACGTACCAGCAGTCGGAGGTGATGGTTTTCATCATGAACAAGGTGCCTCTTCCCTCTTCCCAACATTCCTTGGAGCCGGGAAAAGACGGGTGAGGACGGATCCCGAAAATTCCCGACCCCCTCCCCATTCCCGGGAATCCTTTGGCGCCGTTTCCTTGGATTTAAAGGGCTTTTGGGGTCATTTTTTCCCGCGAAAACGGTTCTGAATTCTTGGGTATTTATGGAAAATTTATGGAAAATTTATGGAAAATTTATGGAAAACAGGCTACCCTGGGATCTTGGGTTTTTCCCATTTTTTTAATTCCCATTTTTTTCCCATTTTTTTATTTCCATTTTTTACCCATTTTTTAATTTGCATTTTTTATTTCCTTTTTTTTCCCCATTTTTTATTCCCTTTTTTTCCAATTTTTTATTCCCATTTTATTCCCATTTTTTATTCCCATTTTAATCCCATTTTATTCCCATTTTATTCCCATTTTTTAATTCCCATTTTATTCCCATTTTTTATTTCCATTTTTAATTCCCATTTTTATTCCTATTTTTTATTCCCATTTTATTCCCCTTTTTTATTCCCATTTTTTATTCCCATTTTATTCCCCTTTTTTATTCCCATTTTATTCCCATTTTATTCCCATTTTTTATTACCATTTTATTCCCGTTTTTTATTCCCATTTTTTTATTCCCATTTTATTCCCATTTTATTCCCATTTTTCATTCCCATTTTTTATTCCCATTTTATTCCCATTTTTTATTCCCATTTTATTCCCAT
>NW_020922853.1:0-4426 GCF_003984885.1 Neopelma chrysocephalum
GAGGAGGCGGAGAGGAGGCGGCCCGCCCGGAGCAGAGAGCCGGGGCTGGCGGGGGCAGCGAGACGCCGGGCGGCGGATCGGCGGACACGGCTCTGGCGGGGAGCGGGGCTGGCGGCACTGGCCGCAGTTCTGCTCGGTGCGCAGGGCTGGCGGCCGGTGCCGCCAGCCCCGCTCCCCGCCAGAGCCGTGTCCGCCGATCCGCCGCCCGGCGTCTCGCTGCCCCCGCCAGCCCCGGCTCTCTGCTCCGGGCGGGCCGCCTCCTCTCCGCCTCCTCTCCCTCCTCTGCCTTCCTCTCCCTCCCCTGCCCTTCTCCGACAATCCCGGTCCGGGGCTGAGTGCGGTGCCGGCGCCGCTCGGGCTCTCGTCGGCTGCGGGCTGGATGCGGAGGCCAGGCGAGAGCGGCGGGAGCGCGGAGGCTGGGTGCTGTCCGGCTGGGTGACAGGGGTGCAGATTTTTATCGGACAGCTCAAGATGGACAGGCCATGGGCTCCTTTCACCGCCATCATCTCTTCCCTCACCTCCCTCCTCTGTTGGCACGTTGAAACTCCTGAATTGTCCTCCAGGGAAGGCGCTTGTGAGAATGGTCGAGGGGCACCAGAGGCAGAACATCCCACCAGGCTCCGTACTGCGGGTTCAGCCTCTCCTGGCCTGTCCCGGGGAGCATCCTTGCTGGCAGCAGGAACATTTCTGCTGGGGACAAAGACCACTTGGGTTTTTGTCAGGGGCTGTGGCACCAGTGCTACAGCGATGCAGTACACGGGAGAAGCACCTTCCCCAGAGAAAGCTCGGACGTTGCGTGGCATCTCCCACCTGCTTTGCACTTCTTAGAGATGCAGTCTCTGTATGTGAGCCCTCCTGTGTCCCTCCTCCTGCTCCGCTTGCTCAGAGGACCAGGGAACAACCTGTCACACCTGAGCTGGGTATGCTGGAACCAGCACATCCCCTGCAGGTTGAGGGACGCTCAGAGGCACAGACAAAAAGATCACTCTCTTTCCCATCGCTGTCACCTCCGTAGGAGGACATGAAGGACCACCAGGGAACGGTGTGGTCTATTGCCATGTGCACTGGAAAACCCAGGTCAACTCCCCAGGGCACACATCCCAGACCTGCCAACCACTCTTGCTTGGCACTCACAATAGAACCACTACTTCCAGCACTGGCTTCTCACCCAGCCCACAGAGGTTCTTTAGCCTTCCCTGGAGAGACACGGAAGGACTAGACAGGGTGTCTCTGTTTGCATTAAACAGACAAGTCTTGAGCACACCCCTGGTGTTGGTGTGGGGAGATGACCGTGAGCAAGTACAATTGCCATCAGCCTCCTGGGGGGTCCTTGAAGTTACGTGGGACAGAGTGTCTCGGTGTCACTTTGCATTTATGGTACTAAACCCTGGCAAAACCCCTGGATGCAGCTCTGGGATGTGCTTCTGTGGACAAGAGCTCCCCGTGTCCATCCCTCAGGCCTGCTAGGCGAGAAGACCACTCTGCGAAAATGACTGCCCCCCCCAGAAGAAATGGACGCTAGATGGCAGTCTCGCTCCACGGATAAAATCCAAGATGCTCTTTGACCCCAAATTCATAACATAATTATGGACTGCTTGTGAATGGGGATGTCTTTCAAGTATCACTGTATTTATATTCCGAAATTTATACTGATTCTTTGATTCATGCATGGCAGAGTACTCCCATGAATTCCCAGCTGGCATATTAAAGAAATGTTCGATCCAATGGTTTCTGGTCCTTGGGTTTAGTTCTTTTGCTCTTGCACTTCTGCTTCTTCCTGGGCATCTCCCCGGCTGCCCTCCTGGGCAACGGCCTCATCCTCAGCGCCGTAGCCTGCCACCACCACCTGCACACCCCCAGGGACTTCTTCCTGCTCCACCTCTCCCTCACACACCTGGGCTGCATCTGCACCACTGTCCCCAAAGCCATGGCCAATTCCCTCTGCAACACCAGGGGCATCTCCTACTCAGGATGAGCTGCACAGGTGTTTTTTGCTTTTCTTCTTGATCACAGCGGAGGTTGCCCTTCTCACCATCACGTCCTACGACCGCTACGTGGCCATCTGCAAAGCCCTGCACTACAGGACCCTCCTGGGCTGCAGAGCTTGTGCCCACGTAGCTGCAGCTGCCTGGGCCACTGGGAAGAGGGTCTGGCCCTGGGGCTGCAGGCGCTGCCGCCTGAGCTGATGATCTCCTGAGCAGTCCAGACACGCAGTCACTGTCCCTGTCCTCTATTTCCTCCCTTTCTTGCTGCAGGACCAGAAACGACCGTGCTGCTCTGCTGGGCTGGGGCGGAGCAGGGAGATGGGGGGACCGGGGAGGGGCTGGACTGAGCAGTTGCAGTGAGCAGAAAACCCCAATGTTCATCTGAAGTGTAGGAGTGGGCAGGCTGGCAGCACTACAGGGCTGAGGCGGCTCTGGGAGTGGCAGCAGGAGCCCAGGGAGACATTGCTCCTGCTGCAATGAACTGCCTAGGTGTGTGCCAGGGAAGGACTCGTGTCTCTGAACGCGTGTGTGAGCAGTGCATCAATCCAGCTCAGGTGTGGACACCTCTCAGAGCCCTGACACATTTCTGTGTGTGACTCCAGGAAGACCCCCACTGTGCCAGGGAGTTATTAGATCCTTTGCTGTCACCCTCCTGGTGTCCTGTGTAATGATGAAACTAGAAAAGGCGATCATCATACCCTGTTCATTTTCTGAGAGGAGAAATGTCACTGCTGGAAAGAAGTGTCACTGAAGAGGTGAGAAGAGGGAACATCATTATTGCCTTCAGCCTGTTCCATAGCAGGTTCCCCTGGAGCCCCAGGAACACCCGCAGGGAACCCAGAAGGGCAGAGAAAGGGCTGCCTTTGGCTCTTGCTGTGCTGCTCAGCTGGGCCGGGCTCCTGGCACACAGGGAGCTCCTGGCAAGCGGCCAGCACTGCAGAGAGACAGCTCTGCCCAGGAGCAGCTCCTCTGCACAGCCCAGCAGGGCCGAGGGCACTGCCTGTAGCCACGAGAGAAGAGAAGCGAGGCAGAGGGAGGTTAAAGGCAGCAGAAAGATGGTAGGTGTTCAGCTGAAACTTCGCTTGGGGACACAACTTCACACTCCTCTGCAGAGTGAGTCTACAGGTGCAGGGCAATGTCGCTTGTGTTCCTGGAGGAATCTCCTAAAGCTACCACATCCCAGAGCCTTGCGCATCTGTCAGGACTCTCCCAGTTTCTCTGTTGCACAGGAGGAGGATGTTCTCCAGGGCAGGCCTCTGCTCTGCCTTTGACCGAAGCAGCATCACTTCTGCTGGACCCATCTGATTTTTCTTTATCTGCCCTTTTCCACTTGCAAAAAAAAAAATTGCCCAGTCAGTGCCCTGCAAACAGGCTGGTTTCTCTCAGGCCAAAGTGAGTGCACGGACATTCGGATGGAGTGCTGACAGGGAAGTCATGGCACAGGGAAACACCTCCAGGAGGAAAATCTCCCAGAAGCAGACATAAGATTAGGGCCTGAGACAAAACAAAAACCATGTGTCATCGAATGTTTACAGATCTCCATATGATCCCCTCCAGTGCAGACCTGTCCCTCTGAACAAGCCCCCTCCCCTCCTCTCCCACCCAGCCAAGCCTCTGCCCTCAGGGCAGGGGGGTCCAAGGGGTGAAGCCCCTCCTGTGCAGCCAGAGCTGCAACAGAGCCATGGGGCAGCTCTGCAGCCATGGGCCCAGCTCCCTGAGCAGAGCACAGGCCTGGGAGCAGCTGCCCAGCCCTGTTCTGCTCTGGGAGGTGGCACAGCTGGCTCAGGGTGACACTGTCCTCAGTGCCTGGTGGGCTCTGCCCTGGCCTCTCCCAGCCACAGCCTCCCTGTGCTGGGCCTTGCTTGGTCACAGTTCTGCTGTGTGTCACTCCTGCAATGCAGGCAGGGACAGGCCATGGGCACTGCTGGGACAGAACCCAACTCCAAAAGGAAAGGGGATCTCCTCAGGGCAGTGCCTGAAGGCTCAAATGTTCTTTCAAAGTTGCTGCCAAGAACAACCTCCAGGAAGTTTCCGGCTGCATAAAGCACCACTGAAGAGCTGAAGTTAGTGACTGTACAGGATGGGGGCACACAGCCCTGTCCCTTCCACAGCCACGCCTCCAGGAATACTCTTGAAGGACCAACAGTGACCAAAATAGTCCCGTCTGTGACCCTATTTTCTGGCCCCCCTGCTCAAGGGGCCCCAGTGCACTCATCACAGACCAGTTCCTTGCAATCACTGTTCCCAGCACTGGTCTATCTCTCCACCTCATAAGGATTGTTTGTCCCCCACGGAGGAACATCAAAGGAGCATATTTGCACTGTAGAGAAGAGAGTTAAGCATTCACACTGCGTGTGTGTGTGCGCGGAGAGAGGAATCAGAGTGAGCACAAACGCCATCAGCTACTTCTAGAGAGGCCAGGAAGGACAGTGCCTTGAGAT
>NW_020922854.1:0-655 GCF_003984885.1 Neopelma chrysocephalum
TCAAAGCGCTGCAGCAGACGCGGCGGCTGCTGCGCGGCTCCCAGGCGGGCTGCGGGGCGGCGGCGGCGGCGGCGGGGGGCGGCGCGGGGGGTGCGCGGAGCGCCGTCCGCCTCCCGCTCAGCACTTTGAGCTCCACGCGGAAACTTTTGCAGCCGCCGTGCTTGCGCCGCAGCCGCCGCAGCCCCCCGAGCTCGGCGGGGCAGAGGCGCGGCCAGGGCTCGCCCTCGGCCAGCGGCGCGCTCCGCATGGCGCGGGGCGCTGCTCAGCCGCGGCCGCTCCGCCGCTGCGCTGCTCCCGGTGCTGCTGCCGCTGCTGCCGCCGCCCCGCTGCCGCCCATCGGAGCCCGCCCGGTCGCGGCGGGCAGCGCAGCCCCGGCGGGACGGCTCCCTCTGTCTGTCTGTCTGTCTGTCCGCCCGCTCGTCCGTTCGTCCGTCCTCTCCGAGCGAACGTGCGCCCGCCCGCAGCTCCCCGCAGCCTTGCCTCCCGCCGCCGGCAGCCGGCCGCCGCGCAGATGAGCGGCTTTAAAGAAACAGGAAGGCTGGCCTCTTTTTTTTTTTTTTTCTTCCCAAAACAGCTGTGCTGCCAATCTCCTTTGTTCATCCCCCCCACCCCCCCTTCCCTTCCCTCCCACCCCACTCCCACTTTCTTCTTTAAT
>NW_020922855.1:0-2313 GCF_003984885.1 Neopelma chrysocephalum
GTGATGATGTGGAAAGGGTCAGAGAGAGAGGAAAAAAAGTGGGGGTTGGGACTGTAAAACTGTTGGGGGGGGCTGGGGATTGAGGGGACCATGGAAAAGTGGGAGGAACTGGGAGAATGGTGGAAAAGGGGGGGTGGTCTGGCAGGACAGACAGTCCCATGGGGGTCTTTGGGCACCACGTTATGGGAAAGGGGGGTGGCCCCCTGAGCTCCCAACTTACTGTGGGGTGCTGGGAGCTGCTGGATCCAATCTCAGCCTTGCATTATGGCAACCCTTTCAGTTTAGAGGAATTACAGAGCTGTGACTGAGCCACTTTTGTCCTCCAGGTTTTAATGATGGCAAATCAGATCTACTGATAGAAATGAATTATTTAGGGTTCCAAATGATCAGACAAAAGATCTTCATCACAATTATTTACTGCACAATAGAAACACTAAAACTACCAGCAGTACAGGACAGTGCTCTACTCTAAAGCAATTGTTGAAGCAATTCTACTCAAGCTGGCAAAAAGCAATAATTCTTAAGTAGAGATGGATGGAACTCCCCCAGACCAACGCTCAGGGGGAGATCTCTACTCTCAACCTCCAGCAGTGACCGTGGGGGGTCCCCAGCCAAGGCAGGAATCTCCACACATCCCCCAAGAAGGGTTCTGTTGGCAGAACCTGCCCCTGGGAAAGGGGACTGGCCCTTTGTGGTCAAAAGGGATGGACTGACAGTCACTGGACTCCAGGAGTTGCCTCATCATCAGGGGGTTCATTCGGGGTGGAAGCAGCGGCCGAAGCTCTTCCAGCAGTCGGGGCACTCAGAGGGCTTCTCTTACCGGTGGGTCCGTTGGTGTTTGTTGAAGGTAGACCTGTCAGCGAAGTTCTTCCCACACTCCCCACACTTGTAGGGCCTCTCCCCGGTGTGGATGCGCCGGTGGGTGACAAGGTTGGAGTTCTGCTTGAAGCCCTTCCTGCAGTGGGTGCAGCGGAAGGGCCTCTCATCTGTGTGCGTCCGCTGGTGCAGGAGGAGATGTGAGCTGGTCTTAAACCTCTTCCCACATTCCAAGCACTTGTAGGGCCGTTCACCGGTGTGCATGAGCTGGTGGATGTGGACGCTGGAGCTCTGGCTGAAGCTCTTCCCACATTCTCCACCCGTGTAGGGCCGTTCCCCAGTGTGGATGCGCTGGTGTTTGTGGAGGTTGGAGCTTTGGTTGAAGCTCTTTCCACATTCCCCACACGTGTATGGACGTTCCCCAGTGTGGATGTGCTGGTGGGTGCGGAGGGTGGAGCTGTCACTGAAGCTCTTCCCACATTCCCCACACATGTAGAGACGTTCCCCAGTGTGGATGTGCTGGTGGGTGAGGAGGTCGGTGCTCTGGCTGAAGCTCTTCCCACATTCCAAGCACCTGAAGGGCTTCTCCCTGCTGGGAGGCTGCTCAGGGACCATCAGGTCAGAGCTCTGCCTCAAGCTCCAGCCACCTTCCCAGCACAGGCTGGGTCTTTCCTCCTCAGAGCACCCTGGGCTGGCTTTGGAGCCCCTCCTGCGGAGGCATCTCTGGGCCTTTTCCTCCCCGCTGCCTTCCTGCGCCGTGGAGCCCTTCAAAACGGCCTCTCCCACCAGGGTCTCATGGGGGGATTTGTCCTCCGGGCTCTCCGTCCTCAGCTCGGGGCCTGGGGCAGGAAGCAAGAAGGACAGGGAGGGGATTTGCCTCCGGCCCACAGGGAAGGCCAAGGACATCCCCCCAACTCCGGCCCCGGCAGGACGGCGGCGGCAGCGGGGTTGTCCTGCAGCCGGGGGCCATGCTGGGCTGCCAGAGCCAGCACAACACCCGCCCAAAGGGCCACTGACTTCCTCCTCACCTGCCTGGGGGACCCAAGGCATCTTCCTTTTCCTCGCAGCCTCCTCCTCCATCCGCCCAAGCTTTGGGAAGGACAAATCCTGATGGGGAGAAAACAAGGGCTGAGCGCATTGGCTTGGGGGTTCTTCCTACCCAAGTCCATCTCTAGAACTCACCGGGCATCCTGTGACCATAAAAACCTCCAAAACACCAAGAGTCAGTCCAGAAAAACCCAAACCACCAAGATTCAGGCAAAAAATACGCCTCAGAAATAGCGAGATGAACCTCCGCCCCTCAAAAGGCAAGAAGTTGAGATTTAGCCAAAAAATACTCCCAAATATGAAGATTCAGCATTAAAAAATCTCTCCCAGAAGTTCCCCATTTCTGGTCTCTCCGCTCTGGGGTTCTGAGGGTTTCCCCTGTCTGGGATGCTGTGGGTCCCACTTAGGGATGCTGGGAGTGTTGGGGGTCCCAAAAGTCCCTTCTCCTCT
>NW_020922856.1:0-3161 GCF_003984885.1 Neopelma chrysocephalum
TCATTCAGGGGTTATGGGGGTCCCTGTGGGGGTTATGAGGGGTTATGGGGTCCCCAGGCTCAAGGCACCATGACCAGGCCTGGCACCGCTGCCTCGAAGCCCCGCAGGATGTGCCAGATTTTGGGGCTCAATCCTGGATTTTAAGCCTCATCCTGGGCTTTGGGGCCCAATCCTGGATTTTGGGGCCCGATCCTGGATTTTGGGGCTCCCCCCCCAAATTTGGGGCCCAATCTTGGATTTCAGGGCTCCCCCTGGGGTTTTTTGGGGCCCGATCCCAGGTTTTGGGGCCCAGTCCCAGATTTCGGGGCCCAATCCCAGATTTTGGGTCCTGATCCCAGATTTTGGGGTCCCCCCTGACCTTGTTTCTCCTCGAAGGCCGCCCAGAGCAGGTGGATGTTGGGTTTGCGGGGCAGGTGGAAGCCACAGGCCCTCTGGAAAACACTCCGGGCCCCCGGAACCGTCCGGGACTCCAAATACCGTGTGTACTGGGAACAACAACGGGATCAACCCAGGGGAGACGGGGAAAAGGGGGGGAAAAGGGGGGAAAAGGGGAAGAAATGGGGAAATTATGGGGGGAAAAGGGGAAGAAATGGGAAAAAAAGGGGGAAAAGGGGGAAAAAGGAGGAGGAATAGGAAAAAAAACGAGGGAAAATTGGGAAATATGGGGGGAAAAAGGGGGGGGAAGAGGGGAAAATGAGGAAAGGTGGGAGAGAAAAGGGGGGAATGGGGAAAAAAGAGGGAAAAATGAGGGAAAAAGAGAGAAACATGGGGGAAATGGGAAAAAAGAGGGAAACATGGAAAAAATGGGGGGAGAAAAAGAAAATGGGGAGTAAAAAGAGGGAAAATTGGAAAAAAGAGAAAAAAGAGGGAAGCATGGGGGAAAAATGGAGAGAAATTTAGGGAAAAAAGAGGGAAAAATGGGGAAAAAAGGGGGGGAGAAGGAGAAAAAATGGGGGGAAAAGAGAAAAAAAGGGGGGAAAAAGAGGGAAAACTGGAAAAAAAGAGGGAAAATTGGGGGGAAATGGGGGAAAAAAGAGAAAAAGTTGGAAAAAAACAGGGGAAAAAGACGGAAAAAAAGATGGAAACATGGGGGGAAAAAGAGGGAAAAAAGGGAAAAATGGGAGAAAAAAGAGAAAAAATTGGAAAAAAACAGGGGAAAAAGCTGGAAAAAAGATGGAAACGGGGGAAAAAAGAGGGGAAAAAAGGGAAAAATGGGAGAAAAAAGAGAAAAAATTGGGAAAAAAGGAAATGTGGAGGAAAATGGGGAAAAAAGAGAGAAAAATGGGTAAAAAAAGAGGGAAAATTGGAAAAAAAGAGGGAAAAAAAGAGAAATGTGGAGGAAAAACAGGGAAAAAAGAGGGAAAAAGGGGGAAGGCCTCTCCCAGGCTGGAATGGCGGGATTGGGATGGGGATTTGGGGCCCACCTTGATCCAGAACTCCTCGTAGAGGGCGCAGGCGATGACGCAGCGCTCGAACAGGACGATGGTTCTCTCGTGGTTCCCCGAGGCCACCTCGAAGTCCAGGTATTCCCGCCAGTTCCGCAGCTGAGCCCGCTCCAGGGGCTTCACGTGGAAATACGGACGCTTGATCTGCATGGGAGACACACGGGGGGTCGGGAATTCCACCAGGAATCGTCCCGGAATCCCAACGTTCCGAGGGGGTTGGGGGGCGGCCAAAATTCCGGCTCCGAGGGGGCCTCGGGGGTGGGCACGGAATCCCAACGTTCTCAGGGGTTTGGGGGGGAATCATCCTGGAATCCCGGAGTATTCCAGGCTGGAAGGACCCCCCAGGGATCAGCAGAGTCCCAATAATTCTGATTATTTGTGAGGACAGTCAATGATTCCAAATAAAAACCTCAAATCCAGGCAGAGAATTCCAAGGGGTTTGGGGGGGGTTTGGGGGGAATCATCCCAGAATCCCAGAGTATTCCAGCCTGGAAGGGGTTTGGGGTGGAATCATCTTGGAATCCCAGAGTATTCCAGCCTGGAAGGGGTTTGGGAGGGGGTTTGGGGGGGAATCATCCCAGAATCCCAGAGTATTCCAGGCTGGAAGGGGTTTGTGGGGGGAATCATCCCAGAATCCCAGAGTATTCCAACCTGGAAGGGGTTTGGGGTGGGATCATCCCAGAATCCCAAAGTATTCCCAGCTGGAAGGACCCCCCAGGGATCAGCAGAGTCCCAATAATTCCGATTATTTGCGAGGACAATCCATGACTCCCAATAAAAGCCAAACTTTACCCTATTCCAGATGGGATTTTGGGGGGATTTAAGCCCAGTTAAACCTTTGGGGGGATTTAATCCCAGTTTTACCCTATTCCAGATGGATTTTAGGAGGATTTAATCCTAGTTTTATCCTCCAGGGGGGATTTAATCCCAGTTTTACCCCATTCCAGGGGGGATTTAATCCCAGTTTTACCCACCCCGTCCTCGAAGTTCCAGCGCTTCCCGACCTCGGCCTCGTTCTGGGCGTGGATTTGCTGCCTCATGGAAATGACGAGTTCCCGGATCTTCTCCTGGTCCAAATCCTCCTGGAATGGTGGGAAAGGGGTGGGACAGAGCCCCCAAAAAAGGGGGGGAACACAAACCCCCCAAAACGGGGAAAAGGGGGGATTTACCCACCCAAAAAACACCTGAAATGGGGAAAAAGAGGGATTTACCCCCAAAAAAACCTCTCCTAAAATGGGGAAAAAGGGGGATTTACCCACCCCAAACCCCCCTAAAACAGAGAAAACAAAGGATTTACCCCCCAAAATTCTCCTAAAATGGGAAAGAAGGAGGATTTACCTTCCCAAATCCCCCTTAAAACAGGGAAAAAGGGGGATTTACCCCTAAAAACCTCTCCTAATATGGGGAAAAAGGGGGATTTACCCACCCCAAATCCCCCTATAATAAGGAAAAAGGAGGATTTATCTCAAAAAAAAACCCCTAAAACAGGGAAAAAGGAGGATTTACCCTCCCAAACCCCCCTAAAATGGGGAAAAAGGAGATTTACCCCCAAAAAACTCTCCTAAAATGGAGAAAAAGGGGGATTTATCCACCCCAAACCCCTCTAAAATAAAACAAAAGGGGGACTACCCCCAAAAAACCTCTCCTAAAATGGGGAAAAGGAAGAATTTACCCCCCAAAAACTCCTCTAAAATTGGGCAAAGGGGAATTTACCCC
>NW_020922857.1:0-3923 GCF_003984885.1 Neopelma chrysocephalum
TGACAGTCACTGGACTCCAGGGGTTGCCTCACAATCAGGGGGTTCATTCGGGGTGGAAGCAGCGGCCGAAGCTCTTCCTGCAGTCGGGGCATTTTTAGGGCTTCTCTTACTGCTGGGTCCGTTGGTGTCTGGTCAACTTAGAGCTCTGGGTGAAGCTCTTCCCACACTCCCCACACTTGTAGGGCCTCTCCCCGGTGTGGATGCGCCGGTGGGTGATGAGGTGAGAGATCTGCTTGAAGCCCTTCCCGCAGTCGGAGCAGCGGAAGGGTCTCTCATCCGTGTGCATCCGCTGGTGCAGGAGCAGACTGGAGCTGGTCTGAAACCTCTTCCCACATTCCAAGCACTTGTAGGACCGTTCCCCAGTGTGAATGAGCTGGTGGGTGTGGAGGCTGGAGCTGTCACTGAAGCTCTTCCCACATTCCCCACACAAATAGGGTCGTTCCCCAGTGTGGATGCGCTGGTGTCGGATCAGGTGGGAGCTCTGCCTGAAGCTCTTCCCACATTCCCTACAAGTGTAGGGACGTTCCCCAGTGTGGATGTGCTGGTGCTTGAGGAGGTTGGTGCTCTTCCTGAAGCTCTTCCCACATTCCAAGCACCTCAAGGGTTTCTCCGTGCTGGGAGGATGCTCAGGGACCACCAGCTCACAGCTCCACCTCAAGCTCCGGCCACCTTCCCAGCACAGGCTGGGTCTTTCCTCCTCAGAGCACCCTGGGCTGGCTTTGGAGCCCCTCCTGCGAGGGGATCCTTGGGCCTTTTCCTCCCCACTGCCTTCCTGCACCGTGGAGCCCTTCAAAACAGCCTCTCCCACCAGGGTCTGCCAGGGGGATTTGTCCTCCAGGCTCTCCATCCTCAGCTCGGGGCCTGGGGCAGGAAGCAAGAAGGACAGGGAGGGGATTTGCCTCCGGCCCAGAGGGAAGGTCAAGGACATCCCCCAACTCCGGCCCCGGCAGGACGGCGGCGGCAGCGGGGTTGTCCTGCAGCCAGGGGCCATGCTCGGCTGCCAGAGCCAGCACAACACCCGCCCAAAGGGCCACTGACTTCCTCCTCACCTGCCTGGGGGGCCCAAGGCATCTTCCTCTTCCTCGCAGCCTCCTCCTCCATCCGCCCAAGCTTTGGGAAGGACAAATCCTGATGGGGGAGAAAACAAGGGCTGAGAGCTTGGTGGTTCCTCCTGCCCAAGTCCATCTCTAGAACTCACCGGGCATCCTGTGCCCATAAAAACCTCCAAAACACCAAGATTCAGCCCAGAAAAAACCCAACGAGATTCAGGCAAAAAACCCCTCAGAAATAGCAAGAAGGCTTTGTCCCCAATAAACTGCAAAAAGTTGAGATTCAGCCAAAATATACTCCAAATTATGAAGATTAAACCAAAAATAAGATGTTTAATTGGTAGGATGAGGAGAGCAAAGCCATTTCATGAGCACCTGATTGAATTGTTATATATTAATCAAAAGCTGTATTAATGTAGTGTCCCTTAAAACTCAATTTTTTTCTTCCTATTTTCAGTGTAGAGAATAAATATGAAATCACTGGACTTCAGGCCTGCATCATTACCCCTGTGCTTTGGTTTGCAAATCCTTCCTCATTCTACTTCTTCTCCCCTGCCATCATTTCTGACAACTGGACTCCTCTGCTGTGCTGTGCCAGTATCCTGGGATGTGCGGTTTCCATGTTTGCAAGGATTAAAGGCAACTTTTTGCCTACCAGTGCCAAAGGCTGGTCTGTGAAGTTTAGTGTAAGAGGATCCTGGGCAATCAGACACTGAAATTGTTGAGCTGGAACAGGCCATGCCAATGGAATGACAGAATCCATTCTACTGGCCCAGACACAGAATCTGTGGTTGTGGCTCTTTGCCTCACTGGCACCATCCTCTGTGGTTCCTGCTGCCCACCATGGCACTGGCAGCCCCAGGGGCACAGGGACGTCAATCCTGTACATGAAGTCAGAGTCAGACTGTCCACAAGTGTTAGCAGGAATAAAACAGTGCACTGCTGACCTTCTCGAATTTATCTCTATTAACGTCTGACTTCACTTGGTCAATCTGTGTCATCTTGCACAGCATTACGTGGGTTTATGATTTTTAATATCGCTGCACCAAATTAATCTGGAATGTGTAGTCAGAACAGTAATTACCTGTATTTGTGTATAGCTGTGAGCTCTTCTATTTTTTATGCTTTCTGGCAAATTCACTGGCAACTTCTTTCACAACTACACAATGGGGACTGAATTTAACCCCCCAATAGGAAAGCAGTTTGATTTCAAGCTCTTCTTCAAGGGGCGCCCTGGGATTGGAGCCTGGGCTCTAATTAACCTCTCCTGTGCTGCCACACAACAGGAGCTGTATGGCCAAGGGACAAACTCTGTGATCCCTGTCAGTGTCCTTCAGGGAAATTGGGAGGAGGAAATGAAGAAACCAGTTTGGAACTAAACCCACGTTAAAGTGGGAAAAACCTCCTTCCACGGAAATAAAACTTTGTTTTTCCTGGGCTAAAAAAGTTCATTCAGGGATGAAGGACTGGGACTTCTGTGGACACTTGTGTTCCTTCACAGAGCCCCTGGAAACACTCTGCTGTTCACTCCCAGTGCCACCAGTGCCTGGGTCCTGTCTGCAGCAGCAGATTGCAGTGGGACGGGAGAAATGCTTTTCTGAGCCTCTGGGCTGGACACAGGCACAGCCTGACCCTGAACCCAAGGGAAACAAAGACAAATTCCACAGCTTTAGCTGGAGCAAGTTTGGGGGGGGTTCCTGAGGGCAGCACTACACCAGACTTTTGTGTGTGTGTGTGTGTGAGACAGGCAGAACCACAAATGCCTGCACACCCCAGAGCAGTGTGGTGCTGGGCTTGCTGCTGCAGAGACCCCCAGGGAACAAACCCAGGCAATAGTTTGGGTTTATTCCTTGCTCTGTGTCAATGGAATAGAATGTTCTACAGGAGCTCTGTCCCCCTCTGTGGCACTGGGTGGCTCGAAGTTGAAGGGGTGTGGGGGGGGTCAAGTGCAAGTTCCCTTCTGAAGTGTGTGTCCCTAAGGAGGACACTTGCCTTATTATTGCTTGTTATTTGTAATATCTTACAGATATATCATACAATATCTAAGGATGGATTCTATAGAATACATGCCATATATATGATACAGAATATATCTGATTATTGCTTTATTTGTCTGTCCAGACAGATATTGTGTATGCAGAGAGATTGTATTTGAGGGATATGTTCTTCTCAATACCCTGTTAGCTCCAGTCCCAAGGCCAGCAAATTCCTGAAGCTCCCACTTCTGTGCCCTGCAGGTTTTGGCAGATTTGCAAGAGCAGGGGAATCATTCCCTGCAGCCCCTTTGCACTGTAGGAAATGGGAGCACTGTGCACATCCTGCTGCCTCCAGATTCCATTCTGGGTGTGGGAACAACCCTGTGGGGAGCAAAGAAATGCCTGGTTCTGCAGGAGCTGGAGATGCTCAAGGGACCGCAGGACCAAGTCAGGGGCCTGGGGAGCTTTGGGGTCTGGGAGGGTCCTGGGGGAGCTGGGGAGGGGCTTTGGGGATTGGGGGTACAAACCCAGACAGACCAGTACAGACCAGGACAGACCAGTACCTCCTCACTGCTCCCCAGATCTCTCCTGGAGCTGGGACACATTGTCATGGGACACCTGAGCCTCCCCCAGTGCCCTCCCAGTACAGCCCAGTGTCCCCAGTGCAGCCCACTGTGTTCCTGTCCCAGGGTGCCGGGTGATCCCTCTTTGGGGGTGGTTGGAAGGGATTTGAGGGGGGGACTGGGGGAGATTTGAAAGGATCTGGGGGGGTTGCATGGGGGTTTGGGTGCATTTGGGGGAGTTAAAACACGTTTTGGGGGCATTGGGGCATCAAAGGGATCCGTGGGGGGAGGGGATTAAAGGGAAAATCGAGGTTAGGGGACATTTGGAGGGGGGG
>NW_020922858.1:0-1478 GCF_003984885.1 Neopelma chrysocephalum
CCACTGACCCCCTGTATACGACCTTTATACCAGTCCTAAACCTCCTGATTCCACCACCACAATCCAATATGGACCAGAATAGACCAACAACCATCCCCCTTCCAGCCCTAACCCTCCCTACACCCACCAGTATAAACCAGCACAGACCAGTACAGCACAGAGCTCACCTGGGGGGAACTCAATCTCAATGGGTGGGGGCAGGAGCTCCTCTACCTGTGGAGGAGGCACAGACCAGCATAAACCAGTATGAACCAATCTAAACCGGCCTGGGGTCACTATGGGAAAATCTGTGAACAATTTTGAGAAATTTGGGCAAAAATGGGGAATTTTGGGGAGAATTTGGGGAATTGGGGGCAAAGATGGGAGAGACTGGAGAAAAATTAGGCAAAGTTAGGCAAAAATGAGGAAATTAGAGACAAAACGAGAAAATTACGGGGAAATTGATGAAATCTGAGGAAAACTTAGGCAGAAATTGGGAAATTTGGGGCAAATTGAAGAATTTTTTGGGCAAACTTGTAGAACTGAGGCACATTTGGAGGCATTTTGGGAAACTGGGGCAAAAATGGATAAAATAGAGTGAAAATGAGGAAATTTGGGAAAACTGATTAAATTTGGGGGGAAATGGGGAAAAATGGGGAAATTCTGTGGGGCAAATGGGGAAATTTGAGGCAAATTCAATGAAATTTTGGGCAAGTTCTAGGCAATTCTGGGCAGGAACCTGGCAACCAGGCCCTGCCCCAGAGCTCCTGCAATCAAACACTATGGCTGTGGGAAGTGGCCACACGCACCCAGGACCAAAAATAGGGAAATTGTGGAAATTTGGGGTAAAGTGGGGCAAAAACGGGGAAGTTGGGGGAAAATCGGGCAAATTTGGGGAAGTCTGGGGAAAATTTGGGGAAAATGGGGAAGTGTGGGGTGACTATGAGGGGGGGGAGCAGGGGGGCAGTACCTGAGGAAGCTCCACTCCCATCACCCCAAAAAAAGGGTCAGGGGCCAATTCCAGCTGCACCATCAGAGCCTGGGAATCAGGGAGCAGCTGGGTCCTGGGGGGAAAAAGGGGTTCAGGAGGCGCTTGGGGGGTCACAGGTGAGACCTCAAGGGGGTATCAGTGAGGCACAGGGGTTGGGGAGGCTTTTGGAGGCAGGTTAGGGGCTCCCTGAGGAAGTCTGGGAGGTCCCAGGGGGGTTTAGGGGTCCCAGAGGGGTTTTGGGGGGCTCGGGGGTGTTTCTGGGGTATTTCAGGATGGATTTTTGGTGGTTTTTGTGTTTTGGGGGTGTTTTTTGCGGTGGTTTTAGGGTACTTTTGGGGTCTCTAGGTGTGTTTTTGGGGTGTTGTGGGATGTTTTGTTTGTCGGGTATTTCGGGGTGGTTTGGGTGTGCTTTGGGGTAACTTTTGGACGTTCAAGGGGTGGCTTAGGGCTGTTTCGATCTGTTTTGAGGGTATTTGGGGGTGGTTTCAGGGGTGCTTAGGGCCGTTTT
>NW_020922859.1:0-819 GCF_003984885.1 Neopelma chrysocephalum
CACCTGCTCACCTTCCAGACCTGCCCCTTTTCCCCAAGCCCCACCCCTTCCCCAAACCACACCCCCTTTCCCAGCCCATTTCTTTTAAGCCATGCCCACTTTCCCTAACCCATCTCCCCAAGCTCTGCCCCCTTCCCACAAGCCACACCCTCTGTGTGCCAAACTCCTCCCTTTTCTGAGGGCCCTCCCCTCCCCCACAGCTCCAGCCCTGCCTCCTTCCCACAAACCACACCCATTGGCCCAACCCGCCTCCCTAAGCCCTGCCCCCTAACCCCAAGCCCCACCCCCTCAGAGCTCTGTGGTGCCCATTGGGTGCGCATGGACCAGCCTCGTCCCTACGGACCAATCACTGTGTCGCTCCGCCCCCGCCCGGAATAAACCCCACCTTCTTCTGGCCTGTCCTGGGCATTTATTGGCTGCCAGTGATGTCACTCGGGAGAGGGGGCGGGGCCTCTAACACCTCCTGCAGGTGTGTGGGTGGGGCTCAACCTGGACATGCCTACCTGGAGGTCCACGGAGTGGAGCAGGGACTTGACCGTGATGGGGATGGGGCAGGGCCTCCTTTACCTGGGGGCATCAGGGGATACACCTGGATACACCCAGGACACGCACACTGCCCTGGAGCATCATGGGATAACACCTGGGGGGGGTTGGCATCACTTGCACACATGTGGACACACCTCGGGGGCACCTGAGGGGGGTTGGGAACACCTAGGACACATCTGGACATCTCTTGGGGTCACCTGGACACTCCTGGGGTAACCTGGGGGGGAAGGTGAGGGGGTCTGGGAGGATGATGCTGCGGTCACCTGGACACAC
>NW_020922860.1:0-428 GCF_003984885.1 Neopelma chrysocephalum
TGCGGCCGGCAGAGCCGAGGCCACTGGCTGCTGCCTCAGAGCCACAACTAGCTGACAGCAGCAGTTCA
This sequence comes from Neopelma chrysocephalum, assembly GCF_003984885.1. Classification (NCBI taxonomy): domain Eukaryota; kingdom Metazoa; phylum Chordata; class Aves; order Passeriformes; family Pipridae; genus Neopelma; species Neopelma chrysocephalum. The sequence goes on from NW_020922860.1 coordinate 69, forward strand.
CCTGGTCACGCTCCTCCAGAAACTTCTTCATGTCCTCTGCTCTGAGGGGCTGTAGGAGAAAGGGGTGTCAGAGATGAGCCCCTGGGGAGTGTCCCTGGGAAACACGACCTTCACCCCCACTGTGATCTGTACAAACCTGTGCCTCCTGCATCCTTGACACACCTTTGGCCTCACCACTCTCCTCATGAAGAGCCTGAGAGAAAGCCTAGGAAAAAGGGTTCTTGGGGGTGAGCCCCAGGGCATCAAGTCCCCCAAAACCCCCAGCCCTGCCCTGGGGAGCCCATGGCACAGGCAGAGTCAGCAGGGAGAGACCCAGTGCCGCCTGCCCGAGCCAGGCTCCGTGCCAGAGCACTGAAGCCC
>NW_020922861.1:0-35361 GCF_003984885.1 Neopelma chrysocephalum
GGGAGAGGACACCGCCCGTCGCGTCGCCGCCCGCCCCGCGCCCCGCGTGCTCCTGCCCGGGGGCGGCCGCGCCGGGGCCCATCACGTCAGGCGCCGAGCCCCTCCCGCCCCGGCCGGTCCGCGGGCAGGGCCGCCGGGCTCTGTTTACTTTCTCCCCCCGCCACTCACGGCGCCCCTTTTCTAGGGGGGGCGTGTCCGCCGCGCGGCCGCCCCGCCAATCGCCGCGCTCCCTCCCCAGGCCGCGTGCTACTCCGGGCGCCCGCTTAAAAGAGCGATGCCGGGGCGCTGCTGGGGAGACGGTAGCAGGGGCGTCGCGGCCCCGCTCCCTGACTGGGGGGCCGCACCACCAGCCCTCCCACGCCGCTCAGGAGTCGTCGGCGCCCCCCGCCCACGGGCCTGAGGAGGGGGTGGCGCGGGGCGGCGGCGCCGAGCGGGTTAAGTGGCTCCCTGTAAGTCCTACGGTCCCAGCAACGGGCCGACCAATGGGAAGTGAGCCGGCTGATGTCACTGGCAGAGCCCCGCCAATCAGCGCCGCGGCAAGAAAGGTGCGCAGCGCTTGGAAATCCGGGGAGCGGCGGGCGGGGAGAGGGGAACGAGGGGGGAACCGGGAACGGCGAGCGGCGGGCACCGAGTCCCGGCCGCGGCCCCCAACCGTGTCGCTGCCAGCAAAGGGCGGGTGTGGCGGCGGAGCTCCCCCGTCCCGCCCCATGCCGGAGATGCCCCTCCCGAGAGGGGTGTAGGTGACCCGGGCGCGAACCCGAAACCACATCCCCCTCACTGGCTCCGGCGTCAGGACCCGTGAGATGGGGCTCCCTCACGGCCTCGGGACAGAGCAGGAGGCGGGAGCACGGACGCTGTGCGGGGAGCAGGACCCCATGAATCCCCCCGGAGAAACCCGATGGTGTCACCACCGAGACACGCGGCTCCCTCAGGCGGGGCAGAGAGGGACCCTCCGTGTCCCCGCAGGTATCTCGGCGTAGTGACCCTCCGGGCACTTTTAGTGCCATCTTATAAGAAAGTTTCGCTGTAGAGTCACCAGTGTTGGCAAAGATGTGGTTAGTTAAACACTTCATCCTGTCATTCAGTTTGTGTCGTCCAGATTAAAAGAATCTGAAAAACCTGACACGTCTGTCCAAATAACATGCCTGTATCTCCATCTGCTTCAGGGAATGTGCAGAGTTTATGGAGTGCTGTGAAAGTTTACTGACCTGAGCTCAGCTGGAGAAGAGGGAAATGTTGTCTTCTGGATCAAACACGATTTAAAAGAAGGGAAAGATGTTATCATCATCCATAAACCAGTAGTACTGAGGTGTGAAGTATGTTAGTATGTTTTGCTGCTTTGCAAGTGTCAGGAGAGAGCAAAACAGGGAAAGACTCTGTCTTTGAAATTGTACACAGGGGCCTCCATACAGAATTAGCCAAAGTAAAAGCAGGTGTCTGTGAAATCATATCTAGATGGAGAAGCACTCCTATCAGATCAAGGCGCTTTTCTTTCCTTTTGTGAACTGCATCTCAGGGAGACTGAGCTGCTGCAGCCCTGAGTTCCTCACTGAACCTCACTGTCCTCAACTGCAGCCCACCCTTCCTTGCAAAAACAGGCAGGGCCTGAATGGTGAAGGGCTTTATGGATTGCTACTAATGTCATGAACTGAATGTGGAAATAATGAGAAAGCAGCTACAGAAATGAGGCAGTGTTGTTCGCTTCCTGCAGGAGATAAAAATTAGTAGATGTCAGCCATTTTGTGTGCACGCCAGATCGCTGCGTGCAACCTCGGGCAGTAATAATCCTTTAGCATGGATAATTGGCATCAAGGTGAAATAATTTTACAAATCACAACTGGGAAAAAAAGCCAAAACACACAAACAAAACAACAGAATTAGAAACTAGGTCTGTAAGTGAATCATCATCTGTAAGGTGATGAAGTTCAAATAGAGACATGAATAGAACAATGTACCTAGCAAAGCAGTCACCAAGGGATGAATGTCACTCTTGACCAGCTCACAAAGAATTTTTTCCCAGCTGATCCAGCATCCATTGGCCTCTGGTGTTTAGGAGACACTAGACAGAATAAGAAGCTGTGATCTCCAGGAAGGAGGAGCATAAGGTGGTATCATTCCTGTACCATGGTGTCATTTCTGTACCACTAATACTGTTGATATATGTATTTTTCTGTGCCTACAATCTTCTCTTTCCTTCGAAGGGGCAACAGCATTTTACATAGAAAGATGCACCCCTGGTCCATTAATCTGGACATCCAGGACATATCTTCACAAGTTGCCTATTCAACATCTTTTTTCACAGCACTTTCAGAACTTCTTTGGATGACACTCTCCAGAAGTTCCTGCTAGGAGATGTCCTCATCCACATTTCAGTGACATGAAAGTTGCTTCCCAGAAGGTGACCTGCCTATTTTATGTCAGATTCCCACATTAGAAAATCCTCAGTTACACACCTCTTGCATTAATTTACACAGTTCAGAGAGGGAAATGTTAATAACCAATAAAAAAAGAGCCAAACCTTTTTTGTTTGCAAGCTTGTTTTATTTTAAGCTAACTCTTGGCATCTAAAGATTAGAAAATAATCTGTGACCAGTTCCATAATGAGGAAGCATTCCAAGCTTTTAAAATAATTCCATTATGCCTCCAAGAATATATGTCTACTAAAGACAAAATCATGCCTTTCCTTTTGTTGTATGTAGTAGTCCAAAGCTCCAAGACTCCAAGCTAATTAGGTCTAAACAACACTTAGGAAATGATGGCAGCAGAATTTTATACTTGGAGAGAGTGTCAAAATGACCATAACTACTTTCTGAACAGGAACACACATGTACCAGGAAATGGGAATGTGATTGCAAATGCCTTTATCTCCATATAATCCAGATTACAGGAGTCATCACTTGGACTGTGGTGATGGTAACATTTGGATATGGTTTCAGAGCATTCATTTAATCCATAGCTCAGTTTTTAGTTCACAGCAAAGCTAATTTTTGGCGATACCTTGGCTAAGCAAGGGTGATACTCGTAGATTGTACAGGTAAGAGTTAAGACTCAGCAGATGGGTAGGAGCTAGGTAATCTTTACCGTCCCTTCCAATCCAAACCATTCCATGATTTTAAACCCACTACAGTACTTTGATACAGCCTTAACACCTTGGGTGCCTTCATCACCCAAGAGCACTCGCCAAAGCCTGCTGTTTACAGCTCCAAACCATCTCTTGGTGGGCAGAGATATTTGTCCTCTGTGTGGTCCAGGGATACAGGAACATAGCATGTCTGGGTGCAGTCAGGGTGGAAGCTGGCAGCAGCCACCTTTGAGCAGCTGCTTGTTCTCTGGGCCAGAGGAGAGATGCACAGACAGAAACTGTTATGGAGGGTGTAAGAAATGAAGACTGTGACCTCCAGATGAGTGAGAAAGGCACAGGTAAGGGCTCACGTGCTAAGGGCTCATGCTTGAGGGGAGGGCAGGGAGATGTTGCAGGGGAAGTAGCAAAAAGAAGAAGGAGGAGTGAGATTCAAGAGCCTGCAAAAAAGGTGAGGGAGAAGAAGTCTATGTGTTTGTGTTTGTGAAGGAGAAGGACCCTTCCCAGAGTGCTTATGCATTCCTCACCAGAGAGATGTACACAGGTTCTGTGAGAGAGGAGAGGCTGCAGGGGAAGAAGAGCTATTTATTATTTCTGAAGGTTTCAAAAATGTCTTTTGGTTTCAAAACCAGAACTTTTCAAAATAAAAAGCATGCCAGTTTCCCCCCCCAAATCTTGTGCACGCTGACCCTGTTTTTTTGGAGGATGAGGATAACATGGAAGCACCTGGCGGGCACACTTGAAGAAACCTAGAGTCTGAGAGAGCCCTCAAGTTTTTTTGCTCCAAAAGCCAATTTGAGTAATGACTTTTAGTGGCACTGTGTCCCAGACTTTCTTTTGAGGAGCAAATGTGTTCCCAAAGACTGTCAGGAATCATGTGTTCTGCTTCAAACCTTGTTCTGTTGCTTTATGTGGGCTGTTCTACAGAGCACAGCGGTTTCTTCTCTGATGGTGTCTTTCTGCCAAGGCAAAATGAAGAAATCCATCCTGCTTCTGTATTAATGTTTGCTAATATTTTGAATGTCAGAGGCTCCAAACATTATTCCAGATTCTGCTTTGACTTTTTTCAGTCTCCAGGGCCCTTGATATAAGCTCCAAATTATTTGACAAGATGCTAAGGGACTGATCGATGGTTAGAAATGGCTGAAATTATATGTCAGGATAAATGGCCTGTTTGCTGACCTATGTTTTTAAAGCCCAGTCATGCTGAAAATTCATGACTGATATTCTGGCTGATATCATGACTGATATTACAGAATGGAACACGTTGTAAAGTATTTTGCATGTATGTGGTGTCTTTCCTACCAATGTGTTGCCCGGATTGTCCACATGTGTTATCAGGGAAATACTACAACCTCTCCCATCAGACAACAGACACAGCTCCCATTGTGAAGCCTGGTGCAGTAGGAAGGAAGTATTTTAACCTTTTGAAGAAATGTGTCTCAGTCACTGAACACACAGAGCAGACAAGAAGTTGCTTTATAAAGCCATCTGATGTAACAGAAACCTTCAAGTTCAACTTTTGTAGATCAGAAAGAATCAGCACAACTGTTTGCTGTCTAAAGGCTTGCAAGACACAGTGAGTACTCCAAGCAAATTGTCATTCCACTTCAAAAGTAGCTTCACAGTAGAAGGCTACTGACAGAACACAATTCTGGCCTCAGAATCCAGGAGTATGAGGATTATCCATCTCACACTCAATTTCCTTCAGGAATAAGCATCGTGAATACACAGCTGTACTCTTTTCATGTTTACTACTCTGTGGCATAGCATTTGCTACTTGGAGAATGTTCTTACCTTTAACTTCTTCTGGTTTAATTCTGCCCATATTCTGCATGATGGGACTGATCATGAGTCTTGGTCTAGAGGTCTTTCTAGTATATCCTTCCCTAACTGTGAGCAATTCAGCTGATCCTGAACCTCAGTAAGAAAGATGGCTTGTTCCTCCTGGATCTCACCTCTGCGATGGTAAGTACCCAGGGGATGTTTATGCCTCAATGAAATTACAGCCCACATGGGCACCAGGAATCTGCATTTAAACTTGGTTTGGGTGCAGATAGTCGTGTAGCCATGGCAGCATTGATCTCAGCGTGGGCTAGCTGCTTGAGTATGCACCCAAGATCCCAGATGGATTACACTGCATCAGACACCATCCTTCTGTGTGCATATGGGTGTGTGAGCCTCAAGTTCAAAAGTAGAAAGCTAGACTAGAGTTAATTTGAGAACATCTACCTTTGACTATAGCAAAGACATCCAATGAAAAATGAACTGGCAGAAGAGGAGCCATAACATATGTGGGGAATGTGGACTGGGAGTCAACCTCAGTCCATTGCTAGCCTTGAAGGATGTGATTCCACTTGATTCAATGATTCAGACTGTTCTCATAAACTGATACAAAAAACCCCCACCAAACCAAACATTCCAGCCTTTGTTTTCTCAAGGTTTGTACCACTCTACCAGGTGAAAATATCATTTCCATCAGACAGCACTGGGTCAAAGCTCTTCAGGTAAGTTCGTTGAGTGCCATTGTATGCAAGGCCTTTGAAATTTCCAAATTAACATTGGTGCGACAGCAAGAGTTGGTGGCAACTCTGCCGTTCCACGGGCAGGCTGTCACGGGGAAGGGGTGCTGTGATACAGGTGATAAGTAAGCAGTCTGGGGGAGCTCACTCCGCGGAGGAGGCGCTGCAAAAAAAAAGGGGGAAAAAAGGAAAAAAAAAGGATAAGGATGGAAACACAATGAGCTGAAGTGCAGTCCATGTGCTTCGAGAAGAGCGCGAGGTTCCCGAGGGCGGGGAGCCGGTCAATGCAGGCAGGGCCCCGCTCCGCACTGCGGGATGCGGGCGTACGTGCGGCGGCGGCGCGGTGGGGCCCGCGCGGAGGCATCGCCGCTTTAAGGCGCGGTCTGTGTGCGAGGGCAGCGGCGGCGGGTTCAGCTGAGGACACAGCCCCAGTTCTCAGAAATCCCCGCGCTGCGGGAACATCGCGCTCCCGGTACGGAACGAACTGCCCTAGATCGGGAGTGCCGGGCCCGCCCCCCACCCGCCGCCGCCCACGTGAGAGTCCCCCCACGCACACCCCTCACCCGCGGCCCCCGCCACACCGGGGCTTTGCGGCTGTTTTCCTCTCCGTGATGTATAACTGCTATTTGAGGTTATTGTTTGGTGTTTTTTTTCTGGTTTTTTTGTTGATTTTTTTTTTAATTCACCGCGGGGAGGCCCCTGCAAGAAAACGGCGTCATCCTTCTCAACCTTCTGCCACAAAAAAAACCCCAAAAAACCCAACCAAAAAACCCCAAAAAACCCAATACCCTACAAAAAACCCAAAACAACGTTATTTTATACATAGAAATAATTTAGATTACATATAGAAAATAAAAAATATATAGAATACAACATGCTATATACGATATGCCACATAAAAATATACATGCATATATTTTTATATTTTATATATAATAAATGTATACTCGTCGTATTATATGCATATATTGGTACATGTAAGCATGCGTGTCTATAATATATATATAATAAGTGCAGTATATGCATATTTAAATAATAAATATAGAAAATGGATGTTAAATTTAAATTTTTTTAATTGTCTTTATTGTTTTTGGAAGGGTGGCAGAGTGCATCAGCGGACGGCAGGGGGGGTGGGCTGTCGGGGCGCGGGGAGCCGGTGGCGCACCGGGAGCGCCAAGGCTGGCAATCCACGGAAGCACACTTTTGTTGGGAGCGGGAGAGACCGTATTTCAGCCACCTGAGGTTTATTAATAGCGCCGCGGCCGCGCCGGTGCGTGTGCGGCAGAGATACTCCTGTCCCAACACCCACCCCCTCCCCCCGCTCCAGCTCCAGCTCCAGCCACAGCCCCTCCGCCCCCTCCTCCCTGGGAAGGGGACGGGCGTCCCCACCGCTGGCTCCGCCTTGCTTCACCTCGGATGCCCTCGACTGCCTCCATCTTCCTCCCTCCCTCTTTTCCTCCCTCCTTTCCTCCCTCCCGCTCCCGCTGCGCCGCAGGCGGGACCGCCCCCGCCATGTCCTCCTCCCGCACCCTGCCCCGACGGGCGGGACCGGCGCTGCCCTGGCTCCCCCTGCCCGCCCGCTCGCTGGGGTCCCCCCGCTGATGTCCCCCCGCCCCCACCCTTTATCTTCTTCCGAGGGCCCCCGGACTTCTACGGGTTTGTGGCTTCCTTTGCTGCGTGCCGTGGGTTAATTTTTGGGAAAGGCGGTGTTTCTCTGCAGAGGCTCCCGAACAGGTTAGCTCGAGTGGAGTTAACCCGTCACTGAAGGGCCTTCAAACTGAGAGTATGCCACACTAACCTCCAACCCACTGTCAAAACTGAGATGTTACATTAACCCGTAATTTGAGACCTTGCCACATTAACACATGGCCAAAACTTTAGACGATGCCAAGAGGTGAGGCATCCCCTTACTGCTGTGGTAAAGCTGCAGCAGTCCTTTACCACAGCATCACCACCCCTCCTGTTCCACCATGCCTCCTGACATCGGTGTATATACAGTTACTGAAATTTAATTTTCTACAAAGCCCCCAAAGCCAAGATAGCAGGTTATTCTTCTCTAACTTAATCGTTTGAGATTTTCTGCACAGCAGTTCTTTACAAGAAGGTTTTAGGGAGGGTGAGAGGCAGGGAAACAACTGCTTGTGTTGTACATCCAGAAAATCACCTATTTTTTAAAAAAATGTTTTCCAATACAGTATTTTATTTAGGCATCCCATTTCCCTCCCCTTTTTTGGTGTTTTTCCTCAGAAATAAAAAAAAAAGGGGAAGGGGGGGTGGGAGGGGTGGTGGGTTTTGCCTGACTTTACATTAGACTTTCCTAACGTGGTAGCTGAATTTGAAGACATCTGTATTTTTCTCCCTGGATGATTCTCCTCAGGAAGTGAGGATCTTTTGAAATCAATCTCTCACCATTGTGTTGCTACTACTGCAAATCCTCCAGCAGTGGGAGTCCTGAAGCACTAGCATAAACTGCCTTTGGAGCTTTCCAAACTATATTACTGGGAAGACATGCTAGATGCTGTAAGACTACCGGCAACTAAATTTATAGTATGGTGGTAATTGCCACTGCTGGTGGCATTATGGTAATATGGAGTTAACTTGTGAGAGTTTTCCTTAGGAAGTTTGATTTTTCATCAGTAGAAATTCTTTCTAGGCAAAATAAATGTCTGGAAAGCAGCTTTGCAGTAAAAGGCTAGGGGTACTAGTAGTCACCAAGTTGAACATGAGGCAGCAGTTTTTCCTTTGCAGCAAAGAAAGTAAATGGTGCCCTGGGCTGCATCAGAAGGAGTGTTGCCAGCAGGTGGAGGTAGGTGATTCTGCCCCTTCCTTCACCATTGGTGATGCCATACACCTGTAGTGCTGGGTCCAGTTCTGGGCTCCCAAGCACAAGAGAGACATAGACATACTGCAGCAAGTCCAGTGAAGGGCCACAAAGGCGTTTAGAGGACTGGAGCATCTCTCCTGTGAGGAAAGGCTGAGAGAGTTGAGACTTCCCTCTTCAGCCTGGAGAAGAGAAGGCTCAGGGGGAATCTTACTAATATGTACAATACCTGAAAGGAAGGCACACAGACAGAACAATTATTGGTGGGCACAAACTGCAACACAAGTAGTTCTCTCCAAACATCAGGAAACAATTTTTCACTGTGAGGGTGACCCAACAATGACACTGATTGCCCAGGGAGGCTCTGGAGACTCCTTTCATTCCATAGCTGCCTGAACGTGGTCCTGAGTAACTGGCTGTAGGGGGGGGTTCGACTACATGACCTCCATTCCAGATGTCCTTTTCAAATTCAACCAGTCTGTGGTTCTGTGATCTGTTGACTGGATAGGTCCAGTCACTGCAGGTTCAGAGTCAGCATTTGGGAACGTGTGACAGAAAAAGTGAAGTAATTAAACATATTAACTTCCTTTCATAATTTTGGGTACTGTTGAGTAATATCCTCATATTGATTCTTCTGTGTTTACTGGTACTGGTGAAGGGGTCTTGTGGGTTCTACAGCCCATGCCCCTAGTGCTTTTTCAGCTTTTAGGGTTTACTTACTACACAGCCTTTGTACGTGTAGTACAATATGAATTATACTGTGCTTGAATATGCCTGTACTTGCATATTTGCACATTATCATAAATCACCTCTAATGGAAATAGAGAGACTAGAAAGATGTCTCTGGCCTTAAACCCATCCTCGTAGTTCCTTTTTTTTCCTAAAAGAAGATATCCCTGTTAAAGAAAGTTTTATCTTGGAAAAATACACCTAAATAATGTGATAGTAGGTCCTGTTTTGAAGTCTGTCTGTACCGGCACAAGCTTTGCTTAGTAACAATCAATTAAGAATGTTGACTTACTCATTAAGGTTATCCTAACTGTTACATTAACCCCAGAATATGAAAGATGTTATCATAACCCTAAACTGAAGAAAATACAGGATTGTTTGCTTATACTTCTGTGTAACAATCAGCCGCTGATTTTCACTGCCACTGCTTTTCTATGTTCCCATTTTAACATTAGCCTGTACTGGGTTTAGGTAAAATCTCTTCTGGTAAGCCTTGCACTGAAATCAGCTTAAGCTAAAGTCTGAGGCAAAGGAGCTTTAGCTAACTTGATTTTGGCTGTTTTGCAAGAGAGGCAGAGAAGGTTTTAGATACCCAAAGCACCATATGGGCACATAAACTCTACACAAATTCAAAATTAAAAAGACGTGCTGTGTAGCTGACTCCTAATGTTAGAAGAGCATAAACTCCTAACTTCTCTTAAATTTCCCTGAACTCCTCTTGGACAGTTAGGTCCAAGCACCAGATTTGTGAATTTGCCCAGATTTCAGCCCCTGCTAAGAACATCAAGGCAGCTGTAGCAAGCCTGTCAGGCCCACCATGCTGTCTGCAGCAGTAGCCTTGGGAAGAGTTTAAGACACTGCTTCAAATAAGCTTCAGAGCAACTCAGGGGCTTTGTCATATCTTAATATTTGGCTGCAGAACACCAAGGAACCCTGAGAGAGGAGCCTTGGATTTGGATCTCACCCTGTTCTACCCAAAAATCCTAAAGAAGAGGTTCATTCTCTCATTCAAAGTTAATGGTTTTGAAAAGAAGGGTAGATACCATCTTCTTCAGAACAGCCCAGCAGCCTGAGTGCTTGGTTTCAAGGTGAGACCTGTGGGTGTCAATCTCCTCAAAACATAAGAAACTCCAGTTGTCTCTAAGGACTGATATCCTGGAGATAGCCACATCTCAAAGCACACCAGGGCTGGGGTCCGGGCTGCAGACTGGGAGCTGGGGGAAGCCTTTAGACTTTAGACTGAGAGTCCTAATTTCCAGGGACGAGTGTGGCTAAAGGTAATCGTATATTCCTAGTATTTTCTTGGCTGCTCAAAATGTCCTGCCACTTTGTATGCTTGCTCTGAAGGCCTTTCCAAGGCTGCTGTTATAGGACAGACAAAGGCACTCTCTGCTTTGTCTTCCAAAATAGTCAATTGCCCTAGCGAGCTCCAGTGTGGGTAGTTAACACAGTCTAAATTAAAGTAAATCAGTACTGCTAGTATGAAAAGGATATTAGGTTGTGCTCACTGTGTTGACTTGCTTGCATAACATCTGGTTTGGAGCATGGGCAGTGCTGGAGCATGTTTGTGTAGCATAGCCTGAGTTATCAAGCCCTTGTCTGCCATCGAGTATGGAACCTCAAGTATCTGCCTCAGAACTCTGACCCTACCCAAATCCATGAAAAGCCCATTGTGGTATACATAGCATGAGATGTCTCGCTGCTGCCTAGTAATTGGCAGAGCAGACTCCTGTCAATGCAAAGGTTGAGGAGTGAGAAACTTGTCACTGTAGTTGACTTGCTGTTTGCACCAGACATATCTTTTTCTTTTTCTTTTCCTTCTTAGAGCCACCAAAAAAATTTCCACCTGGTCTTCTCATATACTAGTGGCTCTAACAGCGAAAGATCTCTGCCATCACAAATGTAAGCAGGCTGCACGTTCAAACGTGTTTTTTATGCATATGACTTTACTATGGTGGCTCGCTATGCATGTAGGCATTGTAGACTTGCCTTGTTCTGTATGCAGAGAAAAAAAATGTACAGAGAATGGAAGAAAGGTTAACTAAGGCATCAGTTAGTTGAATGTAATTATATGTTCAAGGACTTGGACAACCAGATGATCTAAAAGGTGGTTGATTTTCGAGGCAACAACAATGAAAGGACAAGATTCCGTTATGAATGTGTGTTCCTTCTTTTTTATGCAGCTATTTATATACCTGTGCAACTGTTTATATATATTTCACTTGTTTGAAACCTAGGAAGAACAGTAAATGTTACTCATAGCATTTAATTGAGTGCTACTTTTTTTTATATTTCAACTATCAACACTGAATCAGACAAATGGCACATCTTGCTGTGGGTTCAGAGTGTTGGACTTCAAGATTAACAATGTGCTGTACAGCATTTCAGGTAAATCTTATTGCTCAAATGAGTAGCCAGGCCTGGACTGGGTAGGTCTAGCTGACTGTAAGCCAATTTGTTTACTTTGAGATACGTGGAGAAAAAAATCTTTGAAGACTGAATCAGTAAAGACACCAAGCTAATGGTGGCCTTAGACTATACAAATAATGGTGCTGACATTCAAAATCAAATAGTTCAATTCTGTGTAACAGCTGCAGAGATTTAATTTTTAAGTGAAGCAACGTAACAAGACAGCTACAAGAGAGCTTTGTAGGACAAATCAGGCAGTACTTCTAGTACCATGTCTTTGTCTCTTTGAAAAAAGTTGGTATTGTCTCACTCATACTGTTCAAGGAGCAACCAACGCTGGTAGAAATACAAAACCAGTATAAAATATCCATTCTTATCCACTGAAGGAGTTGGGAAGAGAGTCTTAATTTTGTCTACCACCACAAAGCTCCCTTCACTCAGTGTGACTGAACCTGGAAAATTCTCCTTTTATGTTCCAGCTTTACTCTGGCTGAGAACCTCCACTCACAAATGGGTGTGAATCAGAAGTCCAGTTATATAAAGTGTGTTTCTGGGCAGGTCACACCAGGCAGAAACAGTAACACAAAATGAAAATATAAAATATTTTCTAATGACCTATAATGCAAACATGTATTTTGCCTGCTAATTTGGATTCAGCATCATAAAGTCCAAAGACATTTAAGAATGCATCCACTGGTTGCCAGAACAGAATTATAATAAAACTAGTGCTTGCTTGCTGCCACTATTGCACATGAAGTTCTTTATAAATATTAATACAAATTACCTATCTTGCAAGTTAAGTATTTGTCTGCATACTGCAAGTGGTACTTCATGGTGTGCAATAGTTGTGGTTTAGCTCCACCTCGTAGTTACCTGTGAGGAGCTTATTGCCCACAACGCTGAATCTGCCAAGAGCTGGTCAGATCCACAGTTTGTCCTGCTTAGAATTCAATGTACAATCAAATAATAAAGGCCAACTTCAGTAAACATTTGCCCTTATACAAAAAAAAATCAAATTACTATGCTGGCCCATTTAATACCCATAATGTCATATTTTGTGTGAGTGTGAATGGAAATTCCATTTACGTGTTGATGTTTACACCAGAAGATGTTTTGAGAATTTCAATATTCATTTCATTGAGCAAGTAGATATTTGCTATTCTATTTTTCCTAAAGCAGCAGTGGCTGATATTGCATGACACCAGAAGTTGTTTTAGTATTTCTGCAGAAATTAATATATCACGATGCTTCCTCCCAGGAGTCTCCCTGACTATGAAAGGCAGAAAAAGTGATTAGATGTGCACTTAGGTATATTTACATGTACATACAGTTTTGAGAAGCTGATTTTAATACCCATACAAGTAGTTTTCTTTCTATTTTACATATAAAGCATTTACTGACTTTCAATCTGCTGTACCAGAGAAGGTCCACTGAGAACAATACTGCTCAGCAGATGCCAATAAGGAAACAATCTGAGAGCTAATTTTATCTGCTTCTCAGGTTGCTGAAGGTACTAGTAGGAATTTCCCTAATTATCTTCTTACCCTCTTAGCTTATAAGATAAATGTGCTTTATGGAATAAGTATTGATATCAGAGTGAATACAGAAAGAGTTTGTTCCTTCCAACAGATGCAAATTGCATTTTATTTTGATCAGTTGTTAGAGATCCTGCGAGTGCACACAGGTGTCACTGAGAAGTTTGCAAAGAAGATCATCTAGGTTCTTCACTTTGTAATACTTACTCTGCTGAGACGCAAACCTTCGGCTTTTTGGGATTGCTATCCACTGTTCTCATAAAACTGACTTAAAAACTCCAGCTTTTAAATGTCATTGTAACCTTTTTCCCCAGTCAAACAGTTTCAAAATAATTGCCACAGTTCATACATAATATTACTTCATTGTGGAGTAGCCTGTCCTCCAAGAATGTAAAAGATATGGAAGCACTCTGATAAAGTATCATACCAGTTCAAGACAATACTTCTCTTCACATGAGTGGTGAACATTGGAATAATCATAAACACTACCTCCTTTATCTGGATTATGGTACTGGAGATCTTAATTACACATACAGCTTCTTCTGGCATGCAGGAATGCACACCCCAGAGCAGTGGTTAATGTCTTCCCTTTGGGAACAACTCATTCAAGAATTCTCCTAAAAACTGGCATCTACAACCCTGAGCAGATTTTCTGTAGTCACAATATCTGTTGATTACTTGATATCTTTCCATGAATTTTAGTTGTTTTTCCTATTAAGTACTCTGTATTGCTGTTGTTGTCACTGATGTACAGAATGATTTTTAGTTTTGCACAAACACAGTGCAACACTTAGAACAGACAGCATTTTTTGCAGTGTTGCACAACAATACGATTTATTTTTAGGTCATACAAACAATAAACATCGTTCTTGCGTTTGGTGATGTTGTTTTTCACAGACAGCATGTAATGAAAAATTCTCCCAGGATTAATGTAAAACAGGGTCTACTTCTCTAAATTAATCCTTTGAGGTGTTCAGTTAGTCACTACATAATGATTATTATCAATAAGAAAGATGAAACCTACACTTTTTGAAAGAGGTTAGATAGATACATAATGACCATAAAGCAATGCATTTTAAAAAAATATTTTGTTTCAGTGACTATTGCTAGTTGATCTGTCAAAATAACAATTAACGGAACCTTAGAAAATAATATGACAATTCAGTAACAGTTATCCTTTTCTTTCTTTTTGAAAATATAAGTACCTCAGAGTTCCAGCAGTCAGTGAACTTCAAGTGCTACTTGTCCTAGAGATGGTCTTTGAAAGTGAAGTAACCCTCCAGATGGGCTCCCTTATGTCCACGATGTTGTTCCTGGTAAGTGGGTGATTTATGGAATTATTGACAGAGTTGGTCTTCTGTTGTTTCAAACAGTCATTTTTTATTTTTTAACAAAATGCAATAAAGGAAAAAACTATGAGAAATCATGAGGAATCTGCCTAGTGGCTATTAGGACACGAGTATGGTCTGCCAACTAATATTTTACAGATGGTATAAAAAAATCCTGCAAGTAGCTGTTGTATGCCTGACCCAAACATATTTACAATTTGCATTTGGAAAATAAAGATCCCTACAGACTAGCATCTCCTGGATCTCTAAGAGGCAAACCAAATAAACAGATACTGAAGAGTGCATAACGTTACCTTGGCTGCCAAGAGAGTTAGCAGATGCTCATGATATTCATTCTGTTTTGTGCCCTCCTGAGGAATCTCCAAATATTTGAAAAGGCAGGCATGGGAATTATCATTTCATCCTTCGCTAAAAGGAACTATTTCCTCACAGAAATGAAGAAAAGTCAATTCTCAAACAGCATAAAAATGTAGGGCAAGGACTGAGGAATGCTTTTTATGCAGCTGCAGAAATATATCCAGTGTGATTATTTATACTGGAATTTGAACAGGAAATTTCAGCTTCCAATCTTTCATTTTGAGAAGTGCAATGGCAACTTTCTAGCTATCTCATATGGACATGAGTTTCTCTGCATTGACAGCTGAACAGAATTTCCTAACTCCATAATTTCTAATTCCCGCTGGTTTCATTCCGACCAATGTGGAACAACGCTACCTTTTGAATTATTGAAGTTAATTTTCATGACTATCTCCTTATTCTCTAGAATTCTTCTTTTCAGCTACTGGTCAGACCCATCATGACTCAGCTGATGAGATCTGGTCAAACAGGCATTGCTAGACAGTGCTTTTTATTAAAAATACCAATGTGTTTTTGATGTTCGTGTTGTTTTAACACTTCTCTTTTCTGATTTGTGCATAGGACTGGTTCTGCAGTACTGCTGGGCTTCCTTTGGTAATTTTAATTCCCAACTTTCTGATGCTCCCCTCCACCACTATATTTTCTGTGCCTACAACCTGGTGTGTGGACATCCATCCCGATTCATTCTACCAGCCACTCGTTTTTAAGCCAGCAAGCAACTGATGAGATTGTGAAACAAATACCATAACACTCCTTCATTCCTCCTGGAAAAGACTGGGGTGTTTGATAAGCATGAAACTTTATGTAGATAGCTACAACTATAAACTGCCTCTTGTTACTGTGAAACAAATAAATGTTGCAACTGTTTAAATGTGTTGCTCTTCTCTAGCAAACGATTTATACTTTTAAAAGAAAGTAAGACCTAATTAGTATTTTGTTTCATCCACACTTATAATTGGATGTTGGCTGATGAACACAAACCCTGTTCTGTATTACTGCTCACACAACAGGGCTGTAAATGCTAAACAATAGGCTTGATTAGATTATAAATAAGTGAGATAAAATGGTTGCGATCTGAGATCTAAGCCATCAAATATTTGGGCTGTTTCTATATTATTACTATGTTTGTAAAATGTATAAACTTCTCACATAACTATAGGTTTGTAGAGTTTGCTCTTAATATGTAACAGAATCCTTAAAAATCTCACATACTCCTAACCAATTTTTCTTTCAGTTGTGCAGGAAGTGCTGTGTTTGGCATACACATTGCAGAAATGCCAGAGATAATGCAGAGGAGAAGGGAAACTGAAATGTGTCTCTGAGCATGCATTGTAATGTACATCACATTCCTTTGGTATAATTGGACGGTTTGTAATTTCTTACTAGGATTTAAGATGTGCAAGTTGCAGTGAATAAAATTTTAGGTGGTTGCTAAACTATGGTCTGAGTTGACACTGAGATGGATGCTTTGTTTCCCCAAGCTCTCATATTTAGATGTTTTACTCTATGGTTCTGTGAGAGTAAAGCCTGTTGACCCCATTCTGATTTAATACAAAAATATGGATCACTTGGGACTGTTTAATCATTCACAGAGAAATCAAGACAAACCTTCCTCTGCCACTCGGTACCTCCAAGAGCTGTGGGTTTGTTGAGAGGTGGTAGTCTCACCCTTGTAATAGGTTGTTGCCCTTGGCAGTATCAGAGCAGATTAGTATTTGGATATGCTTACAGATCCCAGTGTGGGAGGCTAGATATTTGTTTCCTGTTAGCAGTATGAACATTAAAATAATAATAATAAATCCTAATTACTTACTAATAAACTGATCAACTTATTTCTTAGCATTCATATTCCAAGAGGAAGGAAAGTGTCCTCAGAAAATGAAAACGAGAGGGAGATAAGTAGTTTTTCTGAGAGAGCATTAGTTCATAACACAGAAAAAACCTAAATAGTAGATAAGAGGGCAGAATTACTGCTAGAGTTAAAGGATCTCAGCCAACTGCTTGTTAATACCTTATAACTCAGCACAGATGTCATGAGATAAAGAATAAGCCAAGCTATGGTTTTAAGGGGACTTGAAACCCAACTGAACGCCCTTATTAGCACTGAGTAGTATAGCATGGGTTCTGGTGCTACCAGACAGTATTTGTGCATTTCTCAGTCCTCCCTACCATTTAGATTGTGACTGATTTCCATCTTTGAAAGCTGTACCATTGCACAGACTTCACCATTGTGGCTGCATTGTTGCATTGGAAAATGCAGATTGATAAAGGATGTTCTTGTTTTGGAGCACCTGCTATAACCACATATATCTCTGTTAGGGAGAACAACAGCTCTGTTTTTCCTTTTTTCGTCCAACAGGCACTTGGTGTTGCTTTCTAGCACTGTGACATGACAGATGTATATACTTCTTACTTTTTCTCTATAATAACAGACTGCCAAAAGAAGAGATCTCATGCCTGGGAGCTCAGCCATGAGCATAGGAGAAATGGAGGACTATACCCTATCATCAGGAAAGCAAACTCTTTAAATAAAGTGCTATGGATGGAAAACTGGAAATGACACACATGAGTTAAGATGCTTGTAAAGAAGGTAGTCTTCCCATTCTCTTCTGTTGGATGAAAGGCAATTGAAATGTTTGGCCTCACCTTGTATTGGAAAGCAATGGACATTATTTAGTCTTAATATTTGCTTTTATTCTAATGCTTTGACACAACTCCTAATGTTGCTTTTTGGGCACCTACCACCTATTTCTCCTTTTTTCACTCTTCCTCCCCAGTCCACTCAATGCACGATAGTGCAATCAGACTTCAGAACAATTCAGTTAGTTCTCAGATTTCTTGACCAACTGCTGATTCAAGCCTCACAACTTCAAACACCCTTGCTGACTTTCAGCATTCTCTGTGATCCAACCTCTTATATTCCCTTCCATTTACTATGTGGTGCTATCATCCCCTCCATGCTTTCATAGATTCATAGAAATTTTAGGGATGGAAAAGACCTCTAAAACCATCAGACCTAACCCAGCACCATCATGTTCACTGCTAAACTGTATCTCCAAGTGACACGTCCACACATTTCCTAAATACCTCCAAGGATATACTCAATGACTTCCCTGGGCAGCCTACCCCAATGCCTCATCATGCTTTCAGTGAAGAAATTTTCCCTAATATCCAATATAAACCTTCCCTGGCACAATTTGAGGCCATTTCCTCCCATCCTGTCACTTTTTACCTGGGAGAAAAGACCAACCCCCACCTTGTTACAGTCTTCTTCCAGCTAAGTTGTAGAGATGGATAAGGTCCACGCTGAGCCTTCTTTTTTCCAGGCTGAACAACTCCAGCTCCCTTAGCTGCTTCTCATCAGGCTTGTGCTCCAAACTCTTCAGAAGCTCCATTGTCCTTCTCTGGACTTGCTTCAGCACCTCAATGTCTTTCTTTTAATGAGGGCCCTAGAATTGAAGACAGTCCTCACCAATGCTGAATACAGGGCAACTGTGCTTTGCATGAGCGTTGTTTAGCTACACACATATATTATCACCTCACAGTTTCTAGGCTTCCAAAGTGTTTCAGTTGCATTTCAGGGTGAGAGCCAAATATTCAACACTTTTGCCTGTGCCTTCAAAGTACAGCATTAGGATTTAAATAAACAACAGTAGAGTATGTAGCATACCCACTGTTTTGGAAAACATTGAAATTAAAAACAAGAATTAGAGAATCGAAGTGATGAAACACAAAGACTCACCAGATCCTCTCTGAGAGATATAAACTGCTTCCTGGTGAGTTTTAAATAGTGATATTTCTGGCTGAAAAATGGATGTGAATAAAAAGACCTTGTTGATCTTCTGTAGGCCAAAAATGTCTTTCCTGTTTGCAGCACTGCGAAAGCTATTCTAGCTACTGTGCAGGTTCATGGAAAGTGTGTGTGTGTTGCGTGTGCGTACATATATGAGGTAGGTTTGCTACAGTATGGTAAATGTTTTTCTCTAAATTTATCTTATATGAAAGCAACAGTTGTCTTTTGTGTTCACTGCAGTTTTTTTGTCAATATATAAAAATTTAGAAAAACCTCCTTGCATTTCACCACTGTCTGTAGAATTGGGGCAGCATATTAACTATGAGAAATAAAAGATACAGAAAAAAACCTTGTGAAATCACTCCTTTGAAGCCGAAATAAAAACATTGTTACGCCCAGAGATTAATTATGAATAATCGGATTCTAACTTCAATCTGTTCAGTTAAGGAGGGAAGCATGACTTGAGGAGGAATATTTTTCCATCTTAAAATGATCAAAGTATTTTTGCATATTTGCAGAAATTAGTGGAGACATGACAGTCAGAGAAGAGGGAAAAGAGTGCCAGTTTAAAATAAATAATGATGTCAGATGGAACATGGAACTAATATGCAAAAAAGGAACTGAACTTGTACTGGAGGTTGTGCAAAATCCTGCGTATTTTTGTAGAAAATAGTAAACTCTCAGTTTCTTTATAATCAGCTATCTAAGTCTGTAGAAAATTGTCTTCATCTTCCAGCACTGCAAACATAGAAATAGTACAATGTAAAAATAATACGTGTACAATAAAAAGTAACAATGGCCAAGGACTGTTTGCTCAATGAGAAAGCCAAGGCTTAAGCTATGCAGTTTGACTTTGTATATTTTAATTTCATTATTAATTTCAAAGTTTCTCTCCACCCTTTTTGCAACTCATGCACCAAGTTAGTCTTGGAAGAGAGGAATGAAGAAATAATGTGTTCAGACCAGAGATGCATTTTTGTTAAAGAAGGCAATACTAGGAATGTGTTTGTCTTTTAACCTGCCAATGGATCTGGTAAGTTTAAGGTAAAGCTAAAGAAAGAACTTTGTCTGCCGGTGTGCTGCATTTACTAGCCAACAAGGAAACTACTTACATGTAGGCATTGTAAGATTGAAAAGACGGTGAGTACCACAAACTCTTTAACACACAGTTTGGAAAGTGTCCCTGTAGCCTGGAGCTGTCAGCCTGCAGCAGGGTACCACAGCCTGTGCCTGCTTCCATATAGAGATCCATATGGCACATTGGCTTGAGCTGCGTCTCTCCACAGCCTTGTGATTCCTGCCTGCCGTCCCCTACTAGGCACCTTTAGCCCACAATTGTTACCTACATTGTCAAGGACAAGCAGCATTCCTTCTTCATGGCCCTTCCTTCCTTCCTCTCAGCCTTCACTTTAGTGACCTCTGGTTTCACGTTAGTGGCATTCCCTTACACTGGGAACCAGCTGTCAGAAAGAGCATAGATGAGGTTTTAGTGTCAGTTTTTTTGTTTTGTTTTGTTTGTAAGAACTCATACTTTTTTCACACCCAGGTTTCATTACAGGTTATTGTGCAAGAACAAGCCTCAGTGCTCTTATGTATATGGAATGATTGTGGCTTTTTCAGTTCTCTGCATTTCTTCAGAAACAGGAAAAAAAATCCATATTAGATGATGAAAGTACAGTACCAGTCTCACTTTTCTATATTTAAAGTGTAACAATACCCAGTGACTGCTGAAGGAATGAATCACTGAAATTTACATATACAGGTCAGCAGAGAACATTCTCACACAGTTGAGAGCATCCCTGCAGTCAACATTTTGCTACTCTTATTGCAGCCACCTCTTGACAAATCCAACCCATTTTTTGATCCTTTAACCTTTTGATCCTTTAACCTATTGACCCATTAACTGGCTAACAGGTTGCGTGGTGAGGAGGCCACACTTTTCGTCGCTGGGAGGAGACCTCACACCATGCAGGGACCTTCGCCTCATGAAAGATGTTCCAGGGCTTGGCTGGTTGCAGCTCTGGGGGGAAAAGAGGTGTTCCCTGTTGATGTTGTAATTTCCCTTTGAGGCCAGTTAGAAGAAATTACTGGTGGACCCAGGCTGCCATTCTGGAGTTCGGGTGCTGGTGACATGCAAAAACACTTTATTTAGTCCCTGGCCAGGTGGTGTTAGCAGGAATGGGGCAGTGTTCCCACCTTTCCAAGGAAGGTCATGATCCCTTCCTTCAAAGTGCTTTCACTCTAACTAAACTCAGTGGAGGGTGAGTTGGGAAGGAAAGGACCTTCTCCACCCATCTCAAAGCGGTGTTTGCACTGCATGTGGGCAAGGGGCAGGAGAGCCGGCAGAGGTGAGCTGCGCCGATGGTGTGTTACAGCTGGACTGAGAACAGAATGTTCCCTGTCCGCTCCTGAACTGGGATTGAACTTCCCTAGCCTGCTGTGCGCCCGGGACTGCACAGATACATTGCAGGGAAGGGGAGAGAGACAGAGAATAAGGAAAGCAGGAGGGGTGGAGAGAAGGAAGTTCCTAAAGGGTTTGTTTAGTCTTAAGTACCTAGGGTGGTTTTTTTGTTTGGTTGGTTGGTTTTTTTGGGGGTGTTTGTTTGTTTGATTGTGTTTTTGTTTTGTTTTGTGGTTTGTGTGTGTGTGTGTGGTTTTTTCCCCCTAAGTAAAAAAAATTAAAAAAAAAGCGAACAACCCCAAACAAATGTACTCTCAGTAAAAGATGTAGAAAAAGAAAGAAACATCGCTTTTACAGAACTAGATTTATGGCGCTGTTGTTTCTTTGACTTCCTGCCATTGTTAAACAAGTACTTTTTCTTTACTCTTCTCCCTGCCCTGAACATTATAATTAAGCTTCCTTTCCAAAGGAAACTGAAAGCGCTGCTCACTCCCCCCAACTCCCCCTGAGAAAGAAAAGAACAAAGGTTTTACAAACACCTCATCCCCACAAGATGTTTTATTTTTTTAAGAGTGTGCTTTTAAAGCAGGTAACTCTCAGAAGTTTTGTGCCATTATGGTGCAGGTCTCAGGCAACACTGTGTGCCTGTGAGGGGTGCAGAGGAACAAATCAAGCAGTTTCAGCCTGCAGCAGGCCAACGTGTCAGCAGGCTTGGAAGCATGGGTGTGTTGGCATCAAGGGCATGTTCCTTGGGATTGCATTACTACAGGTTGTTTCTGTGAAAGCTTTGTTAAAAGGGATGAATAGATTAACAGCACACTTGAGTGTTTTTCTTGTTTAGTATAATCAGTTCTGTGCCAATCTCGGATCATGAATGTTGAGAGATTTTGGTAGCTCTTTTATATAATGCAAACCTCACAGCTTTTGAAAGACTTTTTGCCTCTCTCCGATTTGGTTAACCCACTCACTCATTATCTGTGTATTCTTCACAGCAGCTAAAGTCACCATGTAGTCTGGTTTAACTGACTTCCAATTTATTACTCAGAGCTAACCGGGCACCTTTTTTTGGTTGTTTTTTTTTTTTTTTTTTGGTAGCAAACTGGGATTTATATCATGATGATGTGTTATATCCTTGGTGTGTTCAGTCCATTAACCACCTCATAAAATCCTTTAAAAGTATTGTTTGTAGTCTGTTCAATAGCTAAATGATGCAGCCTCTTTCAAACTGCAGTTCAACCTGAGGGAGCAAGGACTTTTTTTCTCTTGTTCTACTACTGTACTGCCCTGAATGTAAGATAAGCCTCTTGCCTGTCAGACACAAAAACATGCAGAAACCTTGCACCACTCTCACTTTGGAATTCTTTCCCTGTGTGCTGTGAGATAGGTTAAGCCATGACCCCTTTAAAGGTTGTGTAGCATCCTGAGAGATGCCTTCAGCAAGTGCAAGAGCAACATCCCAGACAGCACTTGCTCCAGGCCTTGGTCCAAAAGGGGGTGTATACACAGCAGCACCCTTTGGGTCTGATTTGTCCCCTTTGACAGTTGGTCCCCTACAGTGCACTGGAACTGAAGCAACCAGTGTAGCCTTGTTACAGGCTTTAAGGTTATGCATGCATGAGGCTTGAGTGTTGGCACTTTCTCATGCATTCCTTGCCTGCTAGAGACACATCTGTCTTCCTCACATCTGTCTTCCCCATTCTCTTTCCACCACAAGACCCCCTTACCCTTGTCCTTGTCCCGAGTCCAATTGATACACTTCTCCCTTTGCATCTTTTCGTTTCTCTTCCAGCTGCCCTGCCTTTTGGCCTTTCTCAAATGTTGGCACCTAGCTCTGAATTGGCATCTGCTTCTTATCAGTTAATGTGCCTGTTTCACAACCTTGTGATTTTATCTGATCAACAGCCCTTAAAAGCTACTTTAGATCTTTTTCTTCATGTTTGCAAGGCTTCTGTGCCATAACTATGTAAGATTCATCCAAAAGTAATGCAAGGTTTCTTCCTTTCTATGAAACGGGGGTAAGCCACTTTTTATAGGCTGTGGGCCTGGTTTTATGAACAGAAATTCCCCAGGGTGGGGAGGCAGATGGGTCCAGCACAACTGGAGTGCTGCAGTGGATGGCTGTGAACTCTTCAGAAGGAATAGGCAAGGAAGGAGAGGTGGTGGGGTAGCCCTGTATGTTTTGACTGGCTAGAGACTGACAATGGTGATGATAGGCTTGAGTGTTTACGGTAAGAAACAGATATAGTGGTAGGAGTCTGTTCTAGACCACCCAACCAGGATGAACATACAGATAAAATATTCAATGAGCACTTGGTGAAGTCTCACAATCACTGGCCCTTGTTCTTGAGGGGGACTTCAACTTTCCAGATGTCCTCTGGAAATACAGTAAAGGGGAAACCGTCCAGGAGGTTGCTGGGGACTGTGGCAGGTAAGTTCCTAACATAACTGGTGAGTGAGCCAACTAGGGAAGGTGCCTGCTGGACCTGCTGTTTGTGAAAAGAGAAGGACCGGTGGGTGATGGGATGGTTGGAGACCATCTTGGGCTCAGCGATCATGAAATTATTTTTGATTCTCGGAGAAGTGAGAAAGGAGGTCAGCAGAACCGCCACTATGGAATCCCAGGGGCAGACTTTGGCCTGTGTGTCTGCCTGGCCGATAGAGTCTTTGGGAGGAAGTTTTGGAGGGCAAAGTGGCCCAGGGATGCTGGACATTCTTTAAGACAGAAATCTTAAAGACACGGAGGTAGGCTGACCCAAAGTCAGGAAAGATGAGCTGTCAGGGCAGAAAACTGGCTTGGCTGAACAGAGAGCTTTAGTGGGAACTCAAGGGAAAACAGACCAAACATGTATCACCTTTGGAAGAAGAGGCAGACAACTTAGGAACACTACAAAGACGTCATGAGCTTATGCAAGGAGAAAGTTAGAAGGACCAATGCCCAACTAGAACTTAATCTGGTTACGGCCATAAAAGACAATAAAAAATGTCTCTATAAATACATCAGCAACAAAAGGAGGGCTAAGAAAAATCTCAGTGATCTCTCTGAGCTCACAGACAACAGGGCGTGGGGGAGAGAGGAACTGGAGATACGGTGAACAGAGGTGAAACATTTTTTTTCTATCTTATGAATACATTCCTACTTGGAATTGATCTCTGGATGGATAAGGCTGTTAGATGGGGCCCATTGTCCTCCAGGACATAAATCTGGGTTTCTAGCGCTATGCAACGTAGAACCTAAGCCCTGGAAAAAAGCGGGGTTTAAGACCCAGTGTCTTAAGACACGGCATCAGGGATGTTGGGGTATTTTCAGGCAATATAGCACTGTGGACATTTACAGGGAAACAGCTGATCCTACTCACCTTGCAGCCCCTCCGCAGTTTCAGAGCGCAGTCCTAGCCCTAGGATAAGTTGAGCTGGCCTTACACTAACTGTGTAATGCATGCTTCGGTTTGCTTGCACCTGCATCAGGGGTGGGTGTAAGCCCTCCCGTTGGGGGATGGATGGATCCACTAGGTCTGGTAACTTCAGCATTGAGTTGGCAGGAGAAAATATTACAGCAGATCAAAAAGTTTTTAGGTTCAGAAGAAGTTGCACAAAATAAATATACATTAAAAACATATTAACATGCATTCCTGCTCAGTTGAAGCTTATCACTGGAATTTAATTAAGCATTTTCCAAACTCTGTTCTACAACACAATACAAAATAGTGCCCAGTATGCATTATTTATTAAAACTGCACTGCTAACGGTTTCATGTTTAAGAAAGGACCAAGAACTTTATCTTGCCTCTGCTAAGATGGAAACATTTAATAACTGCTCCTTTCTGTTCTGGTGGAATCAAAATGTCTTAATATGTTTTAGTAGAAGAAATACTTTTTAAACGCAAACATGTTTTAATGGAAATTATAATCCAAGATAACGGAGGGAAACCACTCATTCTCTGCACTGGATGCTCAGACAGTACAGGAAGTAGCAACACACTTGGACCCAGGGAAGACTGGGCAAATGTGGTGCCATCTGCATTCTGGTTCCCACAGACCGGTGTCTGTGGAATTCCCCTTCCTTAAAGGTACATGCAGAGCTGATCACTGTGCCTGAACACATCAGAGCTGGATGACCTGATGGGATAGTACCCAGGAACCAGAACCTCTCTATCACACTGAGTCCTGGCTACATCTTGGTAACGTGACACATTAAGAACTGACATCTGTGAATTTAGACAGCTTCCAGATTTGAAAGGGCTGTGTCAGTAAGCTCTACCTATACCTAAAGTTATGTATGCTGAAAGCCAAAGCCATTCAAAGCTGAATAGAGGGATACTGGAAAACGTATGTTCTACATGGTAAGGAGACACATCATTTCAAACCTTTTTCCTTGGCCGTCTGTCAAGATGTGCCCCAGAGGCAAGGGTGAGGCTCATCCCCTCGGGCAGCAGGGCTGGGGCTGCTCTCCCGCTGGCAGCTCTGCCGCAGCCCGAGCCGCTCCCGCGCTGCCCCGGCACACCGCGGGCTCTGCCGGCATGTCCCGACGCCGCCTTGGGGACGTGATGCCATTTCACGGCAATGTGGCCGCTGGATGTCACTGTTTGATCTCCGAGAGACAGCCACAGGGACACTTTCCGCTGCCTCGAAATAAGGGAATTGGGCTCCTTAAGGACAAAACAAACAACCCACCCACTCCCCAAAAGGACAGATCTTCCCAGCGTGCCCCAGGACAGTTGTTTGTAGCATCCCTTGTTGAGAGAACAGGTGACAAAGGAGCACCAGGGGACAAGCAGGGCCCCTGCTGCAGCAAAGGTGACACCGCAAGGCTGATTGCTGGCTGAACCACAGCGAACTTCAGCTGAGATGCTCTATCAGTTTCAGGCTTATGAACACCAGCAGGTTGAAGTAGGAAGCCCCCTGAAGTAAATTCTTGGGTCTCTAGATAAACTCTGGACTCTTGAGCGGATAGACCTGCCACTGTGTAAAGCAAGAGACTTTGGAGACTTGGAGGAACAAGGAGAGCGCCTGATCTATTTGCATTACCCACGCTCATTGCAACTTTTCTAAGTCCTGGATGAAGAGTATTGCATAAATAGCACAACTGTTTAGGTGGAAGCCATCATCAGTTTGGAATTTAACTATGTATGGGAATGGCAATGGCAACGCTATTTCCTGTCTAGGGAAACATCAGGAAATCTTTGTTGTGTTTTAATAGCTCAGAATTTTGCTAAACATTGCACTCTTTAGGGTTGAAATTTTGTGGGCTGGTTCCTGGTTGGAGGGAAAGAGAGCCAGGGAAACATGAAAAAACATGTCCACGCTAAAACAATATGACACAATTGTACCCTAATCAAGCCACAAAACCTTCCCCAGCAAAGGCCTGCCCTGGCTTTAAACCAGGCCTGGGCATAGAAAGGCTGAAAAGGGAAAGGTTGCCTGTATGACAAGGTTTCTTCCATCAAGGGACTTTTGGAAATCTGTTGAGACAGGGAGCCACAGAAAATGCTGTACTGACCATGCACTGGGCACCTGGCACCTCTCTTGCACTGGGGTGGGCTGAGGCACACTGTCCGTGAGGGTTGTTATTCAGAAGACAACATCCTTGAAGAACAAGGTGATATGATAACTGTGTCCTTCCCATTTTCTGAATTTCTGGCACCGTTTTCTTGTGGGTGGAAGTCAGTGGGAGTTGCTCTCTGAGCAACTCAGGAGGACTGCAAAGAAGTCATGAGGTTACACAAGGAGAAAATTAGAAGGGCCAAAGCCAACTGGAATGTGATGTGGGGGGAAACAAGGTGGCAAAGGAGGAGAAATAGGCTGAGGTACTTAATGCCTTCTTTGCCTCAGTCCTGAAGAAGACCAGTTGTTCTCTGGATACCCAGACCCCCAAGCTGGAAGACAGGGACAGGGACTCGATGATCTTTAAGGTTATTTACATCCAAATGTTGCTCGGGCTTTTTGTGTCCATGGTCCCTTGAACTTGGGCAGCATCCTGGACTTGATGCAACTCCCAGTTCTGCTGATGGATAAAATCAGATCCTTTTAGTATAAGCTATAACTTTAAGACCAGGTCATGAGTGAAAGTTGTATTTTCTTTCTGACATAGTTTTCCATATTGCCACAGATAAAAGACAAGATTGTTTCAGCTGCAGCACCAGTGCTACTGTTTCATTAACATTTCTGTGTTACGTGTAACATCTGGATTAATATTTGAATTTTCCCAGGGTAATGTGTTGGCTTTTATATGGGGTCTTTCACAACAGTGCAGGAGTGAGGGATGTTCAGAAGATAATGGAAGTCTTTAAAATTTCAGTTGTTAAGAAAAGTAATCTTTGAGTTGTCTATCTCCTTTTAGAGTCTGTGTATCACATAAATTAAAACATTAGCCTAATTCTTGTCTCTTTTTATCTGAGGGTAAGCCAGGATTAGCACTGATGAAGAGAACTTAAATGTAACTTATGTGAAGTCAAAGGTAAGAAAGAGTCCTTTCAGACATATTCCCTTTCAGATTTTTGGCAAAACAGAGAGCCTTCATTTCCTAGCAATTAAATTTCTTGCAATTGAAGTAAACTACTTGAGACTCAGAAAAAGAACTATTGCTCATGGAACCATTTTTTCAGCTTCCTGTCCCCCTTTGATGTCTGAGAGGTGGGATGTAGGGACATGGATGAAGGGTGTGCAGTGGAGAAGAGAGGTAGGGCTGGGAGCTCGGCATGGACAGCCATAGAGGAACTAGTGGTGAGGAGCTGGTAGGTTGCCTATTATTAATTGTGGAAGGAGAAGACTTGGCACCCCATCCTGACTGCTGACTCTGTGACACCAGTTTCTACTAGTTTCTCCATTAACTCAAGCATAAAGCTGCAATACTGTAAGATCCATCTCTATTATGATCCCATATGATTGCACATGAGGCATACCTGGATACCTGGCTGGGATGTGTGGCTGGGTTGTTTCCTTCCTTAAGAAAATGCCAATTATATAGATGTTCCAAACTACTAATACTCATTTTTCAAAATTCAACATTCATAAGTTGAAAACGGCTACACTTTGAGGTGCCCATATAGCTCCAGTTAGACCCCTGAGGTTTATATGTTCAGCAGATTTAATTATATGATGATACACCATCTTACCCACAGGATTTTGCCTCGGACTGTCTACAGGATGGAACTGCTTTGGGGATGAATAAGAGGTGTGCAGCAAAGGAGGCATTTATCTGCAGTAGTCAGATTTCATGTCTTTCTGGAGTCTGAATAAAGGTAATTTGTATCTAACAACCCCTCATGTGGGGAAAAATGCATTTGGGTTTTGGCATGGTCTTTAGAAAATTTTCCTCTAGAATAGGTAGTAGAATTATCTGGGATTTTTTGGCTTTCTTAATGCCTAATGTATTAAGAAAGGTTAACTGATAATGACAAGACCCTTCCAGCCCTGATGCCATTAGGTGAAGCCTCCCTTCCCCTGCTTGGTTCACAAGGAGGTGGAAGAGGCTAGAGGGGAAGCGGATGGCTGCAGATACAGGGAGAAGAATGGTCTGGTTTTGGGTGAGCTATTGAAGAAAGACTGGTTTTGCTTCTGCAGTTTTTCTACATCCTAAATAGTATTTAATTTTCCTAAAGAGATATTTTCTGTCACAAAATACCTCCTCTGGAAAGCTTCTAGTCAGTGGTCTGACACAGGAGATTCCAGGAAAAGGAAAGAAAATCTGATGGAGAAGTCTCTGAAGGACAGGGGCCTGTCCCCGTTTCTGCCGCAAAGCCCTGATGACTTTAGTTAAGTCATTGCAATTTAACTTTTCACCAAATCTCCCTTCTTTTCCAGATACCTGAATTGAAGCCATTTGTAAAGGCAACATATACTTACAGATGTAGAAAAAACACCAAGGATACCTGAAATGGACAACATTAAGTAGAATACATGCTAGAGGTCTAGAAGTCTGGATGACAAGTTTTTCAAATTGGTTTTCCACAGTTACAGGCCCTTTGGTAAACTGAGATAATCAACACCAAGCCATGTCAAAGTGGTTGTGAAAATAAATGAATTCAGATGTGCAAAAACACTTGGTAACTTAAAATTACTATCACAGAAAAGGTCATAATGAAATTACTGTTGATCTTCAAGAGCAGACTGAGAAAGATGAGCAGGGACTGATGAGAAAACAGAATAGATGTTTGTTAATCTAAACCAATACTATGGGTAGGAAGGGGGGAGGAGGGAATATTTGGATAAATCTATCAGTTTGTACAGAAAGGTGACCTCCTCAGGGCTTTGCAACTTCAATAATGGTTTTTAATGTAGGACATAAAGAAACTATCGTTGGTTACTAGAGTTCCCTTATTGCAAAGAAAGAAAGTCTAGTGTTTATTTTACTGTTTACAGTTTTGAAAGACCTGAAAGCTGTGTAGGAACCATTGAACTGCTCATATTAAAACATGTGTATTGTGCTGATCCCACAGTGAGCTGAAGAGATGGCCAAAGAATCTCAATAGATATCTCTTAGAGTCTAAGTAACTCACAGTGGCTTAATCTATGACCCTTTTGATTAACCTCGATAGCTCAATTGTAAAAAGACTATTTGGCTGAAGGAAAAAATCTCAATTTCTTGGGTATTTGCATATTAAACTATTCATGAAGAATTAGGTGCTAAACACCTTAAAATATCTGATCCCAAGTCATAGTTTAATTAAATAAAAGTAGAAATATTAATTCCAATTTCCTAGAATTGAGTAGGAAGAAGACTCACTTTATGCTTTCACCTCAAAGCTTGCATAATTTGTAAGGAATGGATTTCCCCTGAAGCCTAATTGAAGCACAGGTTTTGATTGCTAGTTGCAAAATCTTTTACAAAATATGCTTCAAATTCATATGTGAAAAAAATCAATTTCCCAGAGAAGGATTTGGATATACTCCAATTTGTCAGAGAATTTAAAATGTCTTATTCTTTTATTGTCTGGTCAGAGAGAATGAGCTTCTTGCAACCAGTTAAAAGCCAAAAAAGCATTTTGCAGATATTTGACAGATTGTTCAAGCAGAGAGTGATTCTGAAAAGACCAGTGTCTGTCCAAAAAGTCTATCTACTGTTTGCTAACAGAGGTGAGCTTCATAAAAATAAATTACTGTATTGATAAAAAAAATTGGCCCAAAATGACCTTAAAATTTATAACAATGTGAAGCTTACACTATAATTTTTATTTACTTGTAGGACATTGCTCTTTCTGCTTCTAGCTATTTGGCCATTTTCCAGTACTTTTTTACAAAGTTAAAGTGAGTATTTTCAAGCTATAGGATAAATTTTATCACACTACTTATCTCTTTCTTTTTTTTTTTTTTTTGGTGGCAGGTGCATGGTGAACGAATACAGGTAAGAAGCCCACAGAAATGTGTGGACATGTCACTGGTTTTAGGGCTGGGGGAGAAAGTCTGAGTTGAGTCCTCTAGAGAACACTTTTCTAACATGAAAATGGAAGACATGAAAGCAGTATGACCCTTTCAGCTGGTGTTCATAATCCACCATCTAAAAAATGCACATGACTATTCCCATATCATATACTGTTGTGAATGGAAACTGTTAAAACATTGTTAGTGGCCTATGAAACACTCAACAAAACTGTGCTCCTTCTGTGAGTCAAAATCCAAGCAAATCTATGCCAAGAAAGGTTATCAGCAATCTGCTTACTGAGGCCCTGTGGTGGACCACGTGCTGGTTCACTGTAGCAGCACTGCAGCAAATGAATACACCTGAAGCAAAAGCATGGTAGGAAATGATCTGTAAAGATCATCTGTGACCCAAAGATATGTAACTGAAGCAATTGCAGCTGAAAGGTCTAATCTCAGAGTGTACCTACAAACTACACATTTATTAGAGTAACCTCCTTAGAAAGTGCTTAGACCTTCTTTTATGATTCTCCATTTCTACTTCTGAGCCCTTGGTTTTGCAGCTGCTCTTTTTCACTTGGAGGCACTTCCCCACTGAAAGGGAATGTTATGCCCCCATTTAGGATAGCAGTGACCATGCAGCTTATAGCAAATGACTTGTGAACTTCCCAGAGCCTCACCTGTTGAAGCTCCTCAGCTAGCTTCATCACACCTGTTACAAACAAAAAGCCTGTACAGATTCCTCAGGGATGAGGCACAGCACTCAGCAAGTGAAAACTTTGGCTTTATGGAAACCGTAGCATTACCACAGTGGGAGCCCTGTGACACCGGCACTGATCCAATGGAGACCCAGGGCAGTGGAGCCCTGCTCGGGAGTGGGGCTCAGGGAAAGCACCGCAGGGGTGGATCACGAAACTGGCACCGATTAATGAACCACGCATATGCAACGTTCTGTTCTGCTCATCAGGGACCTTGCGGGTGTAATGCAGGTGCTGCTGCCTGGATGGTGGGATCTGCAGCCGGGCACCACGCTGGCACCCGTGCAGGTGTACATGCGGAGGCGGGTGAGGGGAGTGATCTACCCCAGGTTACTGTAATAGGGAGACAAGATGTGCTTGGGACTCTACATCTTTGGGTAGGGGAGGCCAATAGTCACAGGTTACCATAACAAACTCTTCTGGGAATCTGTAGCACCTTAGAGTCAATTTGTGCCATGCACTGCACCCGTTACTCTGAGATGTCCTAACCTTTTCTTGTTGGTAGTTGGACAGCTGGGATGTGTGTTAAGTGGGTAATTACAGATCTTGCATCTAAACATTGCTGGTACTAATAACACCACGGTTGTAGGTGTAATTCCTCTGTGAGACATTCATTTAAGCATTGGACTTGATGATACCTGTGCATCCCTTCCAACTCAGAATATTCTGTGATTCTCTGTGATATTACTGTAGTGTTGTACAGCGCTTTGCTACAGCTACAATTTCACCTAAATGCTGCCTAATCACACATTCTCTGCCCCCATCTCCCATGTCACCTAATTTTGCAGGAGGAAAGGTGGCATCTGGCTAGCAGAGCTCATCCTGAACATCCGTGTTGGCCTCATGAGTTGCTGTTTGGCTCAGTTTACCACCTGTGTATATGTGGCAACAATGGGCTGACAGGTGGCAACAGGTGCTGTAGTTCTTTTATTTCCAAGATTTGGCTCAGGAAGTTGCTTGAAAATGCTGACTGAAAGGAGGAGTAAAAGGGATTTTTAGCTGAACTTTCCATTGATTACAGCTCTGGCTAATCATCAGCTATGAATTACAATAATTTGTGGGCACAATTAGGCTTTAGGAGTCTGATGTTAGATTTAGAAATGTGGTCATCAATAATGGCAGTAATAGAAGTATGTGGCTGCAGTGTGCTGCTGTGACTGGAGTAAAAGATAATTATAACTCCTTTTCTTTGAGCCCTGATTACTGGGACTCTAGTGCTGCAGATAGAGCAATGTTTTGCTGCTCTAACAATAACTTTCACACAGCAGTTGAGGGCTGTTAAGCTGGTCTGCCCTATTGAAAGGACATGAAACCTTGCATGTAGTTACCATGTAAATCCGGGGGATGAGTTGGAGGGGGGAACCTTCAGGCCCTGGGATTCAGTCCATTACCTGGAAAGGTGCATGCTCTCCCACCCTGCCCCCCGCCACGTGGCATGTGACCCCGCAAGGAACACACACACAAACCACCAGGGAGGGACGGATGAAAGAGAAAGTTTAATGTGGGGTAGGGGTTTATAAAGCTCTTGGGGGGGTCAAAGGGGACCAATTACAGGTGAAGAGTCTTACAAAAAAAGCAATCAGGTAGGGAGTTAACAGCCAATAGGAAAGGATTAACAAAAGGCCAATGAGAACACCATAGGACATCTTCCCAGGACACTCCTGCCTGGGAGATAAGGGGTCTTTACGGAGGGTGTCGGGAAGGAAGAGCAGTGACTTTGCAGAAATGCAAAAAGCCATCTTAATACATGTTTAAACAACATTAAAAACTCCTGATTCACCAGTCCATCTTTGGCAGGACTTTTTCCATAAATCCATTGCCACATGTAAATTCTGATGAATCATTGCAGCCCACATGGTTTATACACTACTCTGTATGAGAAGTGGGCTGAAATGATTTTTTTGTGGAAAACCATAAGAAAAGTAAGGTTGATGCATCCTGTGAAGAAAAATCTGAGGCAGCTCTTACTCATCTGAGTTTAGATGGTTCTCCATTTGGAACAGAGAGCCAGCATCACAGATCCCACTGTACTGCAGGTCAGGCTGATTTCATTTGTTGTGACAAGTTTTCCTACTAGTTATTTACACTATTTATTTACACTTCTATTATTTAAGTGTGCAGTTTGAGTAACTGTGGAGTTTCAGCAGAGCAACACTTGAGCAATTTGGGCTTAAACAAAGTGAGACTTTGATCTTCAAAGTATCTGTTTCTCCTTCCATATGCACTTTTGGTAGTGTTCAGAAAGCACAAGTACTGATTTTTATTTTTCTACATGAAGGGAATTGTTTGTGATGAGTGTAATTTTGAAAGTTTTGCTCTATTTAGACAGTAAAATATCAATTTTGATCTCTGTGTTCATGTTAGGTGTTCACTTTCATCAAGATTTATTTGTTATTTGTATATCCATACTGCTAAATGGCTGTTCTACTCACCACAATGGGAACACAAACACATGCACAGCAGCATAACAAGGGTTACTTAATGTTTCTGAATGTTCATTTAGTACTGGTTTTGATATTTTGATTGCAAAAGTATGAAGACATGAACTGTGAAGAGTATTGAATGGAAGAGTTGGTTCCCTGCTTTAATGAATTTATATTTGAGGAAACCTCAAAGTGCAAAGCAGAGGAACCTATATCTTTCAGGCTATCTAAGCCCCTTTTGTAAATTAAGCTCAGCTTAGACCTGACTACAAGTGTTTCAGAAGGATAGACTAGCAGCCCTGGATACCAATAAGACCCCTCCCTAATTCCAGATTATTAGACTGGTTTAAGATGTGATACTGTAGGGAATTAAAATGTTTAATACAAGCCTTAACCACCTTCAGTTCTTTCTCTTGTGCAATGCTTCTGTTGGCAGACATGAAACTGAAGCAGAGTGTGATTTAGCAGCGGGTCTTCAAAATAATTTAATATAATGGCTGTTTGAAACAGCTATGCACAAAAGTTAGATTGATAAATTTGCTTAGTAGTTGCCTAATGCACTAGGTACCTCCAGTTCATAACTGCATGTGTTTATTCAAAATCTTTTGGGGGAGACATACCCATTACCTTCTATGCAGATTTTCTCAGATAGCCAGGAGCTTGGCTGATGCATGAAACCCATTAAGGAATTTTTTAACAGTTTTTTCTCCCTCTGCCTTCTTCTTTTGACTTCCAAGCCCAGGAGGCTAAAAATAGGCCAACTCAGAACCTGTGTGATAAAACAGGGAGTGGGAGAAACAGCTGGTTATATCATCGGTGTCCTTTTCTATTATATAGATATAAAAAGCACTCTAAACTTTGAAAGTTTTCCCACACTTTACAGTATCATCTCTGTCTGAGACTATTCAAATTGTACCAAGGAAATGCCCTAATGTAGCTTTGGAGCCCTCTGGCTTGAGGAACAGCTTTCAACAGTCTTCTGATTGAGAATCTGCTTTGCCCAAAAATACTTACAGATGGAAAAGTGATTAGCAACTTTCTGGGGAGGTGGAAGAGAGAGATTTGTCTTAGATAAATGTGATGTAGAGGAGGGATTGTACCCAATTTTTTCATGTCCTTGATGAATATTGTAAAAAGAAGTGTTCTTGGTCCTAAAGGGTGAACATAACATACATACACTTTTTCCTGCTACTTGTACATGTGAGCAGAAGAACAGGCAGAGAAATCCTCTGTTGGAAGATTTAGGTCCATATCGGGGAGATGCTTTTTCAGGAGTCTTAGCATTATACAGCAATGCACAAGGAATTTAAGCATTGCTTAGGTTGGAAAAGACCTTTAAGATCATTGACTTGAACCATAAACCTGCCAACTCCACCACTAAACCATGTTCCTAAGTACCACAGCATCACATCTTATAAATACCTCCAAGGGTACTCATCTTAAGCCTGTCAACTTCCCCGGGAAGCCTCTTCCAAGCTGGAATGCATACATAAGATAGAAAAAAAAGGCTGTCCTGCTTCTGTTCACCATACATCCAGTTCCTCTCTACATCACACCCTCACTGGTATTCTACATGAGCATCACATTTGCTGGCTTCCAGCCATCTAGGACCTCCCCAGTTAGCCAGGACTGCTGGTGAATGATGGAAAGTGGCTTGGTGATCCCTTCTGCCGGTTTCCTCAGTACCTTTGTGTGGATCCTATCTGGCTCTATAGACTTGTGTGGGTCTAAGTTGTGCAGCTCAAACCATTTCCCCTTGGATTCTGGGGGCTTCATTCTGCTCCTTGTCCCTGTCTTCCAGCTTGGGGGTCTGGGTATCCAGAGAACAACTG
>NW_020922862.1:0-455 GCF_003984885.1 Neopelma chrysocephalum
TGTCGCGGTAGGAACGGCCGTGCGACATAAAAAAGGTTCCAACAAAGTTTATTTCCAGGAAAAAGACAGCACACCGGGGCTGCTTAGCAGTCCCTTTAAGTACAGTTTTTGAACACACGTAATCCACACGGATGGGACAGTTCAAACTCACACAGCAGAATTCTTACAGCTAATAGGTGCATTTTCTAAACTCTACTTTCTCACAACAACTTTGCTCTTTCTCAAAACAGCCCTGTGAGGTTCCCACAACAGTCCCGAGCACCTGCTCTTATTTTTCTCTCATGCTGATGTTTTTCCCGACCACTCTCGTTCAAAACAGGTCTCTGTTCTCATGAGACAATGTTCCTGTTCTCACGGGACAGCTTCTTCAGGATGCATCAGTATATTGTCAGGATCAGGGCCTCAGTCCTCTCTTTCAGTCCATCTCAGGGGTACACTTTGATCTGGTCAACATC
>NW_020922863.1:0-292 GCF_003984885.1 Neopelma chrysocephalum
GCGGGGCGCACGGACAGGGGTGGCACGGGCAGCACGGTGCCCCAGGGACCCCAATACCCACCCTGGGACCCCAATACCCACTGTAGGCCCCCCAAACCCCCCCTTGGTGCCCACCTGGTTGCGGGCAGAGCCCTGCATGACAATGGCAGAGTGGGCAAGGGTAGGACAGTGCCCCTGGGACCCCAAAACCTCTACAGGGATGCCAATACCCACCCTGGCACCCCAATACCCACCCTGGGACCCCCAGGGACCCCCTAAATGCCCACCTGGTTGCGGGCAGAGCCCTGCATGA
>NW_020922863.1:302-1203 GCF_003984885.1 Neopelma chrysocephalum
AGGGGTGGCACGGGCAGCACGGTGCACACCATCCACTCGGGGCGGGCGAATTTGGGGTCCATGCCCAGCACGAAACACTCCTCGTCCGAGATGCGCTTGAAGATCTCGTGCACCCGCTCGGGGCTCAGCAGGATCTTCTTCTCCTGGGAATCCTCGTTGACGTGTTTCCACTCGGCGTAAAGCTCCAGCCCCGAGCGACGGATCCGGGGCTGGTACCGCCCGCACCCACCGTGGCCCTGGGGGGGAACAAATGGGGCATTAATGGGGTAAAAGGGGTGTTAATGGGGTCACAGGAGCATTAACAGGGGGTTAAAAGGGGTATTTATGGAGTAAAACGGGCATTAATGGGGTAAAAGGGACATTAACAAGGGGTTAAAGGAGAGTTTCAGGCACTAACAGTGTCCAGGGGTATTAGTGGGGCATTAACGGGGTCACAGAGGCATTAATGGGGGTTAAAAGGGGCATTAATGGAGTAAAAGGGGCATTAACAGGGGTTAAAAGGGGCATTTATGGGGTAAAAGGGGCATTAATGGGGTCCCAGGGGCATTAATGGGGTCCCAGGGGCATTAATGGGGTCCCAGGGGCACTGACCCACAGGGGCTGGTACTGCCCGCACCCACCGTGGCCCTGGGGGGAACAAATAGGGGTTAATGGGGTAAAAGGGGCATTAATGGGGTCCCAGGGGCATTAACGGGGTGCCAGGGGCATTAACAGGGTCACATGGGCAATAACAGGGGGTTAAAAGGGGCACTGACCCACAGGGGTTGGTACCACCCGCACCCCCCATGGCCCTGGGGGCAAGAAACGGGGCATTCATGGGGCATTAATGGGGTCCTGGGGGCGTTAACGGGGGTTTAAGGGGGCATTAATGGGGTCCCAGGGGCTGGTACCGCCCGCACCC
>NW_020922863.1:1213-1501 GCF_003984885.1 Neopelma chrysocephalum
GGGGGGCACCAGAGGGAGCATTAATGGGGTCCCAGGGGCATTAACAGGGGGTAAAAGAGGCACTAATGGGGTCCCAGAGGCACTAACAGGGGGTTAAAGGGGAGTTTGGGGCATTAACGGTGTCCCAGGGGCATTAATGGGGTCACATGGGCATTAACAGGGGGTTAAAAGGGGCATTAATGGAGTAAAAAGGGCATTAACAGGGTCACAGGGGCATTAATGGGGGCACAGAGGTGTTAACGGGGTCCCAGGGGCACTGACCCACAGGGGCTGGTACTGCCCGCACCC
>NW_020922864.1:0-4621 GCF_003984885.1 Neopelma chrysocephalum
ACAATTTCATTTTAAGCATCTGTGTATTTGGATACAGAAACTCCCCGATCAACATGTTGTTTGGTGCATTCACGTGGGTGTTTTATCTGAGCATGTTCATATTTCCACAAATGGGGAACTATTTGCCTATTTTAATGCTCTCTTTAAGACCAGGGAGAGGGATCCAAATTGCTTTACTAGTATACTATGTTTATGTCATCATAACCTCAGAAGCAATGAGTTTCATTGTAAATGTGTATTCAGTCCTGTTTACCTGTCCTGGTTTAGGTTGCTACCTCTGGGGCCTCATTAAAAATTGCACCCAGCCCTTTGGGGGAACAGTGGGGAATGGTGGTTTCCAGCCTCTCACCTCCTTCTTTCCCTTCAGACCTGCTACAACAGTTTTTGAAAATATTGATTTTCCTTTTGATGCTAAGGACGGCATAATGTTATTGTTAGTGTTGCTCTGTCTGCTGCTCTGTCTGCTCTGTACTGTTTACACCATGCTTAGGGTCAGAACAGGGCCTTCTAGGGAGGCTGTTTGGACGCCTGTCCTGGGAATGGATAACGCTGAGTGGCACGGGAAGTGGGAGGACATCGGCCAGTATTTGGAGAAGTTTTCTCCTCCCATGATCTGGAAATTCACCCCTGAACAACTGCAGGATCCTGTCAGCATGATAAAACTGGTAAAGGAAAAATGCTCTGGCAGCTCCAGAGATGGTCAGCTCACAGCAACCTGCTGGGCCCTGGCCACTGCTTACCGGGCACTGCTTGACATGGTACAGCACTGCCAGGGGGAGGAGAGAAGGAGCAAATCAACTGGCACCACGTCCATACAAACTACAGCTGAGTCGGAGGGAGTAAGAAATAAATCAACTGGCACCATGCCCACACAAACCATCGAGGAGCCAGAAGGACAACAGAAACCAATAGCAGTCGCCCCTGTTCAGAAAAGGAAATCGAAGACCAAATCAGTTCGCATAGCAAATGATGACGAAGAGGCAGGACCTTCACATCCACCGGAGGAGACAGAGCCAGAAATAATCACTCGGTCCCTATCCCTGGGTGAGCAACGTGAGCTCCGGAGAGAGTTCACACGGCAGGCGAACGAGTCCATCCTGACCTGGCTGCTCCGAATCTGGGATGCCGCCGCTAACGACACAATTCTAGATGGAAGTGAAGCAAGACAACTGGGATCCCTGTCTCGAGATGTCGTCATTGATCAGGGGATTGGAAGGAGGCAGGAAACTCTCAGCCTCTGGCGGCGACTGTTGTCCAGTGTAAGGGAGAGATACCTTTGCAAGGAGGACCTCCACGTACAGCAAGGGCAGTGGAACACGATGGAACAAGGTATCCGGTGCTTGAGAGAATTGGCTGTACTGGAGATAATCTTTTCAGAGGACGAAAGATTTCCTAAAAGTCCAGATGGTGTACAGTGCACATCCCAGATGTGGTTGAAGTTTGCACGACTCGGGCCAGAAATGTATTCCCGCTACCTAGCAACGCTGCAATGGAGGGAGGGAGAGGACAAGGTTGGTGCATTGGTCAGCAAACTCAGGATTTATGAAGACACTGTCACCGCCCCATTACGAGCCCACGTCTCATCGGTGGAGACCAAACTGGCTGAACATGTCCGAAGCCTGGAAGAGAAGATTGAAGAAGGACACCAGAGGCTAAGAGAAGAAATTAAGGAAGGGATCTTCCATACCTCGCCAGGACAAACAAGGGTCTCTGCTATCAGGAGCCAGCGTCCCCCAGCTAAGGAGAGAGGGTACACTCCACGTGGCAATCTATGGTTTTACCTCCAAGAGCACGGAGAAGATATGAGGAAGTGGGATGGGAAACCCACCTCTTCCTTAGCAGCCCGGGTACGTGAATTGAAAAGAGGGACAAGTACCACAAGGAACTCTTTGAGGATGAATGCTGCTCCAGTCTCTCGTAGGCAAGACTCCAGACGGCCCAGGAATGATGATATGTCTGATCCTCTTGAAGGGACCTCCAGGTCATACTTACAAGAAGAGCGCAACGAGTACCATGACCAGGACTAGGGGTGCCCTGCCTCTAGCCAGGTAGAGGAGAGGGACAATCGAGTCTATTGGACAGTGTGGATTCGGTGGCCTGGCACATCAGAGCCACAAAGATATAAGGCTTTAGTTGACACCGGCACACAATGTACTTTGATGCCATCAAGATACATAGGGGCAGAATCCATCTCTATTTCTGGGGTGACAGGGGGATCCCAACAGCTGGCTGTACTGGAAGCTGAAGTGAGCCTGACTGGGAAGGAATGGCACAGACACCCCATCGTGACTGGTCCAGAGGCCCCGTGTATCCTTGGCATAGATTACCTGAGGAGTGGGTATTTCAAAGACCCAAAAGGACTTTGTTGGGCGTTTGGCATAGCTACTGTGGAGGCAGAGGAAATTAGACAGTGTAACACCTTGCCTGGCCTCTCAGAGGACCCCTCTGCTGTGGGACTGCTGAAGGTTGAAGAACAGTTGGTACCGATAGCCACAGCAACCGTGCACCGTCGGCAATACCGCACCGACCGAAACTCTGTGACTCCCATACATAAGATGATCCGTGAACTGGAGACCCAGGGGGTGGTCAGCAAGACTCGCTCACCCTTTAATAGCCCTATATGGCCAGTGCGTAAGTCCAGCGGAGAGTGGAGGCTGACGGTGGATTACCGTGGACTCAATGAAGTCACACCACCCCTGAGTGCTGCTGTGCCGGACATGCTGGAGCTCCAGTACGAGCTGGAGTCCAAGGCAGCCAAGTGGTATGCCACCATTGACATTGCCAATGCCTTCTTCTCCATTCCTTTGGCAGCGGAGTGCAGGCCACAATTTGCTTTCACTTGGAGAGGTGTGCAGTACACCTGGAATCGACTGCCTCAGGGGTGGAAACACAGTCCCAGCATTTGCCATGGACTGATTCAGACTGTACTGGAAAAGGGCGAGGCTCCAGAACATCTACAGTACATTGATGACATCATTGTATGGGGGAACACAGCGGGGGAAGTCTTCGAGAAAGGAGAGAAGATAATCCAGATCCTCCTAAGAGCTGGTTTTGCCATTAAACGAAGTAAGGTCAAGGGACCTGCTCAGGAAATTCAGTTCTTAGGAGTGAAGTGGCAAGATGGACGTCGCCTAATTCCAACGGAGGTAATTAACAAAATAGCAGCCATGTCCCCACCAACCAGCAAGAAGGAAACACAGGCTTTCCTAGGCGCTGTGGGCTTTTGGAGGATGCATATCCCCGAGTACAGTCAAATTGTAAGCCCTCTCTACCTTGTGACACGGAAGAAAAATGATTTCCAGTGGGGCCCTGAACAACAACAGGCCTTTGAACAAATCAAACAGGAGATTGCCCATGCGGTAGCCCTTGGGCCAGTAAGGACAGGACAGGACGTGAAGAACGTGCTCTACACTGCAGCCGGGAAGAATGGCCCTTCTTGGAGCCTCTGGCAGAAAGTGCCTGGGGAGACCCGAGGACGACCGCTGGGATTCTGGAGTCGGGGATACAAAGGATCTGAAGCCAGCTATACACCAACTGAGAAAGAGATCCTGGCTGCTTATGAAGGACTTCGAGCTGCCTCAGAAGTGATCGGCACCGAAGCGCAGCTCCTCCTGGCACCCCGACTACCAGTGCTGGGCTGGATGTTCAAGGGGAGAGTTCCTGCTACACATCACGCCACCGATGCCACATGGAGTAAGTGGATCGCTCTGATCACACAACGAACCCGGATAGGGAATCCTAATCGCCCTGGGATTCTGGAAATTATCACCAATTGGCCCGAAGGTGAGAGTTTTGGACTATCCTCTGAAGAAGAAGAGGAGCAGGTGACACGGGCTGAGGAGGCCCCACCATATGACAAGCTACCAGCAGATGAAAGACGATATGCGCTCTTCACGGATGGCTCCTGCCGCATTGTAGGGACAAACCGAAAATGGAAGGCAGCCGTATGGAGTCCCACACGGCGAGTTGCAGAAGCAACCGAAGGACAAGGTGGGTCAAGTCAGTTCGCAGAGCTTAAAGCCGTTCAGTTGGCTTTGGATATAGCTGAACGAGAGAAGTGGCCAAGACTCTATATCTACGCTGACTCATGGATGGTGGCCAATGCTCTGTGGGGATGGCTAGAGCGATGGAGAAAGGCCAACTGGCAGCGCCAAGGGAAACCCATCTGGGCAGCGGAGATGTGGCAGGACATCGCTGGCCGGGTAGAGAAGCTGAGTGTGAAGGTTGGTCACGTAGATGCTCACGTACGCAAGAAACGGGCTAATGAGGAGCATTGCAACAACGAGCAGGCGGACCGAGCTGCCAGGATTAAAGTCTCTCAGGTGGATCTGGATTGGCAACACAAAGGAGAATTATTTCTGGCTCGATGGGCCCATGACGCCTCCGGTCACCAGGGGAGAGATGCAACATACAGATGGGCTCAGGACCGAGGGGTGGACTTAACCAAGGACATTGTCTCACAGGTCATCCATGACTGTGAGACATGTGCTGCCATCAAGCAGGCCAAGCGGGTGAAGCCTCTATGGTATGGTGGACGGTGGTCAAAGTACAGGTATGGGGAAGCCTGGCAAGTTGACTACATCACGCTCCCCAAAACCCGCCAGGGCAAGCGCTACGTACT
>NW_020922865.1:0-509 GCF_003984885.1 Neopelma chrysocephalum
AGGAATTCCCAGGATTTGGGGGTGGAGAATCTCCCGCCTCCGGCACTGCCTGAGCCACAGGGGCTGGTGGGACATGGTAAAAAAATGGGAAATTTTGGGATTTTTTGGGGGTTTTTTGGAATTTTGGAGGGTTCGGGAAAGGAGGGACACAGGATTTAAAGGAGGGAGATGAGGGAGGAATTATCTGGGATTTTGGGGAAGGATCCTTGGGATTTTGGGGCACAAGATCCTTGGGATTTGGTGGAGGAATCTCCAGGATTCTGAGGAGGAATCTCCAGGATTTTGGAGCAGGAGATCCTTGGGATTTTGGGGAAGGATTCTTGGGATTTGGTGGAGGAATCTCCAGGATTTCGGGGAGGAATCTCCAGGATTTTTTGGGGGACAAACACCTGGTTTTTGGTGTGGAGTATCCCAGGATTTTGGGATGGGGGAATCCCAGGATTTTTCCCACCTTCCTGCAGGTCCTGGAAATCCACTGGGGGGAATTTTAGGGAGGGAAATCCTCGGGA
>NW_020922865.1:519-2839 GCF_003984885.1 Neopelma chrysocephalum
GGGGAATTTTAGGGAGGGAAATCCTCGGGATTTGGGCAATTTCAAGGCGGATTTTTTTCCGGAATCTCCGGGATTTTTTTGGGCACTTGTTGCAGGTTATCCCGGGATTTTGGGATGGGGGAATCCCAGGATTTTTCCCACATTCCTACAGGTCCTGGAAGCCTTCGAGCAGGCGGAGAAGGAGCCCAAACCCCCTCCCCACCTCCTGTTTTCCGACGTTTACCTGGAGATGCCGCCGCGGCTCCGGAGGCAACGGGAAGAGCTGGAGCGGCACCTGGAGACCTACGGGGAACATTATCCCCTCCAGCACTTCCAGAAGTGAATTCCCGGGATTCCAGCAGCTCCCTGGATATTTGGGATTCTGGGAGACCCCCCAGAATTCCTGGAGAATTCCCAGAATTCCCAAATTCTACCCGGAAGCGGCAAAAATAAAGACGGTTTTGGGAGAGGGAAGAGACTGTTTGTTGTTGGGATTTTTGGGATGGATCCCTCGGGATTTTTGGGATGGAGAGCCTTGGGATTTTGAGGGGGAATGTCCAGGATTTTTGGGAGGAATCTGCAGGATTTTGGACCAGGAGATCCTTGGGATTTGGGGAGGAATCTCCAGGATTTTTGGGCATGAAATCCTTGGGATTTTGGGGATGGATCCTTGGGATTTTGAGGAGGAATCTCCAGGATTTTTGGGAGGAATCTCCAGGATTTTGGGGCGTGAGATCCTTGGGATTTTGGGGAGGAATCTGCAGGATTTTGGGGCATGAAATCCTTGGGATTTTGGGGGTGGATCCTTGGGATTTGGGGGAGGAATCTCCGGGATTTTGGGAGGAATCCTCTGGATTTGGGGCACGAGATCCTTGGGATTTTGGGGAGAAATATCCAGGATTTTGGGGCGTGAGATCCTTGGGATTTTGGGGATGGATCCTTGGGATTTTGGGGAGGAATCTGCAGGATTTTGGGGCATGAAATCCTTGGGATTTTGGGGATGGATCCTTGGGATTTTGAGGAGGAATCTCCAGGATTTTTGGGAGGAATCTGCGGGATTTTGGACCAGGAGATCCTTGGGATTTTGGGGAGGAATTGCCAGGATTTTGGGGCATGAGATTCTTGGGATTTTGGGGATGGAGAGCCTTGGGATTTTGGGGAAGGATCCTTGGGATTTTGGGGAAGGACCCTTGGGATTTTGGGATTTTTGGGGGGAGGAATCCAGGAATTTGGGGGACGGAATATTTGGGATTTTGGAGCGGGAGATTCCTGGGATTTAGGGCAGGAATTCCTGGGATTTTGGGGTGGGATCCCTGGGATTTTGGAGCAGGAGATTCCTGGGATTTTGGGGCGGGACATTCCCGGGATTTGGGGTAGGAAACACCAGGATTTTGGGGAAGGATCTCTGGGATATTTGAGACGGGATATTTGGGATTTTGGGGCGGGAGATTCCTGGGATATGGAGGTGGAATCGCTGGGATTTTTGGGATTTCAGGGGTGGGATCCCTGGGATTTTGGAGCAGGAGATTCCT
Organism: Neopelma chrysocephalum; assembly: GCF_003984885.1. Classification (NCBI taxonomy): domain Eukaryota; kingdom Metazoa; phylum Chordata; class Aves; order Passeriformes; family Pipridae; genus Neopelma; species Neopelma chrysocephalum. The sequence continues at coordinate 2,031 of NW_020922865.1, forward strand.
GGGAGGAATTTTGGGAATTATCCGCGATTTCTGCCTTAAATCCTTGATTTTTTTGATTTTTTTTTAACGGATTCCGGGATAAATTTCGGGATTCGTTTCCCGGAGGGAAAATCGGCTTCTTTTCCCAACCTTTTTTCCCTTTTCCTTTGGGAAAAAATCCCTGGAAAAAGCAGCTCAGCAGCAGCAGCAGCAACCGAGTTAAAAATAGAACAACCTTGAGGCTCCGGAGACGCTTCCGGAATCCCAAATCCAGGGATTCAAAAGCCACCTTGGAATTTCTCGGGAATTGCTTCCCGACGGGATTGTTTTTTTTTTTCCTTGAAATTCCTTCATTTTCGGGGAGGGAAAGGGGGGAAAAAAAAAATCCGATTTTCTGGGATTTTTTTAAAATGGGAAAAAAAAAAAAATTTGGGAATAAAAACGTCGAGTTTTCGGGATCATCCGGAATTTTTGGGAATAAACATTGAGTTTTTGGGATCATCCGGAATTTTTTTCCTTTTTTTCTTTTGGGAATGGGGAAGGAAACGCTGAGTCAGCAAAAATTAATTATCGGTGGATTCCCAGGGAAAAAAAAAAAATCCCAGGATTTGATCCCGGGAAAAAAGCTCCAGGGAGGTCAAAGGTTCTGATCCAAAGGGGGGTGAATATAATTAAAGGCTCATTTGCATATGGCCACGCCCATTCTCCCCCTTCCCCCCCACCCTGAAAACCCTCCCGGGAAGGAGTTTTCCTGAAATCCAGCCCCTTTTCCATGTTTTCCACCCCCTTTTCCATATTTTCCAGCCCCTTTTCCATGTTTTCCATCCCCT